>NW_027315724.1:23907920-24122920 GCF_026437365.1 Eucyclogobius newberryi
TCACTGTAATTAGCTCGCTATAAGGACATGATCTTTAGTTTCTGCCCCATTTGAGTCCGAATGTCAGCGAGCTCACTTCACAGACCGCTGCATTTACCCCCTAATTCACCGGCGCTCCTACAGCAGACAGGCACATTGATTTATCACACTCATAATTCCCCACCTCATTTACTTGCATATGTGTACAGTGAGCACTTGGTTGTAAAAACACTATTTATTATGATGACTTTGTGCTTGACATATTGTCCAACAGTCGATTGAAAACCCGGTCAATAATTGTCGTGGCTTAACAAGATGCATCTGCAGAGAGCCGTCGTAGCATTGATTCCTCTGTGGTGTGGATCCCGCTTTTTTCTTGTACTCAAATATCAGATCTTCCTCCAAGGCTGAGGTGTCTCTAGGCAACATTAAGCGACAGTGTGAAAAGGGAAAGTTCAGTTAACAATATCTACAGCATTTTTACTCAAAATGTTTATTGAAACTGAAATTTAAAGACATTTAAATTCATAATTCAAATAGTCAAACAGCTAAACTTGACTTTATTGATAATGTAAGTACTTGTTATTTAATGTCGCTTGAACAATAATTATTTTTGCCTTTAAAATCGAAAAGGTAAAAAAAATATTTCTATTGGAAATGATGAGTAAAAATCTGTTATTTGTCTTGTGACATATTGCAACAATTCATTGTGACTTGTCAACTCTATTTAAAATAAAAAGTACATGTATTTTGATCATCTGGACTATACAGACTCTAAAACACATGAAAATACCAGATTTATAAATCAAAAGGACAAAAAAAGATTAAACGTATCCTCTTGTTGGTCATTATGCTCAATTACAACTATAACCTTATAAATAAATGTTCCTAACACATTCCTACAGCTGCTTAAACCATGCAACTTTTACGTCCAACACTTAATTATTGAAGCCATTTTTCTCACGCTAAAAAAATGACACACATCCCACACATTTAACCGCGAAATAGTCTTTCACAAATGCCGGGTGACATGTTTCTTTATCCCGTAGATAATGTTATTACCAGTCGACTGTTCGGAGGATGGACAGCCATAAATCAATGTGACAACAGGCATATGGAGTACAACAGAGAGCTCGAGCTTGTGTATTTATTATTGCAACTCAAATGTGCAAATAGCTCTCCACACGGGCGTTAACCCAAGCCCTTTCCCTGTTTGACTTACGCACGTGGAGCTGAGAGGTCATTAGTCATGTAGCCACTTCTAATTGGCCCTTTTTGCTCTCGTTCCAAGCACTGGCCGTCCTCTGTGTCCGCCGTGCAGTTTTTTGCCACAGAGAATATTACGCATTGAAGGACAACAATGCGCGGTGAAGTTAGGAGTTAGCGCGGATGAAAGTTTAATGATCCCCGAGGAGAAAGTGGGTCAGTGCGGCAGAGGAAGATGGAAGATGGATTAACGACAAAGCAGCCGTTTGAATTATGATGTGTGTGCCTTTCTAATGCTTGTGTCGCCTTCAAATGAATGACACAATGTAAGAGGTATAGGATTTGCAAAAGAAAAAAATGAGCTAAATAAACTGATTCCACTCCTCTAGAGACCGTCCTTCACAATAAAATACAGTTTTGGGTTGTTATGGAACAATAAAGCTGATCATGGAGAGTATTTTACATTTGATGAGAGCCCAGACACTCGACAGAACATGAAAAGTAAAACAAAACATAGCAAATATTTAAACTATTAAGAAAAGGTGCCATTGGGTCCATGAGTACCATCTGCAGAGACAGCACCGCTCTCCTCTCTCACAGGAAAACTCCCGTCTCTCCTCAAACTCACTATAACCTGGTCAAATCACTGCCTTTCCTCCCCCACACAGCCCAGCCCTGGGTCTCTCATTATTGTCAGTAACCTGTAGAGGAAAGAGTAGTTTTTAAAGTATTTTGAGAGCCTTGTGTTGATGCGTGTGCTTGACATGAGTGTAGGCCTTGATAAGGATTCAAATATTCAGGTGTCAAACTGTTTTTTTTTAACTTTTACAGCAGGATTAAACATTTTGGAAAATATGATCCAATTGTGATTTTTGTGACTATTTCAAGTCTTTAAAAGTTATAAAACAATTTTATCATTTGGGTTTTAACACTGTTTGAGTTGCATGTTTAATCGATTTTTTGGTTTGACACATTTATTTATACATTTATTTATATGTTGATATTTTATGGCTCAAACAGAGCACTTCTTATACCGTTTTTTGTTTTTCTGTGTTTTTGTCTGTGTTGAAAACTACTACAACTATAAATAATGTTTCAATTGCGACATGTTTCAATGACATCATTTTGGAGTAAACATGCTCACTTCTTATAAAATAAAGGTAAATTACATTGTAAAAATAAAGACAATGTGGTGAGCGATGAGGCAAAATGAAAAAGTGATGGTGTGAAGAGTTAAGAGGGCTGACAGGACACAGATGAAGAGAGACACCAGTCATGTGCTAAATAACATCTCCACGCACACGAACCAAATATGATGGACAGGTAAAGGCTGAGAACTCTCGTCTTCATAACTTGAAACTACATGAAATCCATCCCCCATCGGCCGTTTCCCCTCCGTGCCTTTGGGGAATACACCTGATACATCGGAAAGTCAAACAGTGTGAATAAAAAAAAGGATGTAAAAAGCGCACACCTTTCTCAATCTCCCTGCTAATCCCACACACTGCCTCTGCAAAGATCATTTCACAGCCACAAAGCCAAGTCTAATATGAAGCTAGCGCACAGAAAGATTTCATTCTCATTAATTTCAATTTGTCAGAATTTTACACATTGCTCTGGGAAGGCTTGGTGTTTGTGTGTGAACTAATCTTGTTAGCTGAAAGGAACATTAAAGCTTTCAGTGCAGTGGTGGATTTTCAATTAAAAGGTAACTAATGGAAATTATCAGTAAGAAACAGTGATTTTTTTTCACACTTTTTCCGTCAGTAATTCTTAAGGCGAGATACACATTGTTTTATTCCATGGTTGGGTTTGACAAAAAATGTATGTTCCTGATATAGACATGGATGATATATCGGCCAATATAACATTATTGCCGCAGTTATTTTTTTGGCAGTGCTCCAGTCTGTGTGTCATGTTTCATTTACAGATTGAACAGATAATGAGTACAAATTGAATTAGAAGATGTTTACACAATCATGCCCTTATTTTATCTCCCAGATAAATACATTCTGTTCTATGTTTACTAAAGTGAAAAGTGAATTTATGATATTAACTCTAATTTAAGATAGATCCGTGGGTCTTGCTATGCATTGACAAAATTACCAGTCACAGCAGCAAACAAAAACTCGTATATACAGTTGCAAGAAAAAGTTATTATTTAGTTACTTGGATTTCTGCATAAATTGGTCATAAAATGTGTTCTGATCTTCATCTAAATCACACCAATAGAAAAACACAGTCTTTGCAAACTAATACTGCACAAACATTATATCTTTTCAGTTTTTATTGAACACATTCACAGTATAGGGTGGAAAACGTACGTGAACCCCTAGGCTAATGACTTCTCCAAGAGCTAATTGGAGCCAGGAGTCAGCCAACCTGGAGTCCAATCAATGTGATGAGATTGGATGTGTTGGTTAAAGCTGCCGTGCGCTATAAAAACACCAGTTTTGAGTTTGCTCTTCTCAAGAAGCGTTACCTGATGTGAACTGAACCATGCCGTGCACAAAAGACCTCTCAGTAGACCTACGATCAAGAACTGTTGACTTGCAAGAAGCTGGAAAGGGTTACGAAAGTATCTCTAAAAGCCTTGATGTTCACGTGTCAAAAGGTAAAACAGACTGTCTACAAATGGAGAAAGTTAGGCGCTGTTGTAACTCTCCCTAGTGCACGTCCTGTAAAGATGAGTAGAATCCACAATGAGGTGAAGAAGAATCCTAGAGTGTCAGCTAAAGACTTACAGGAATGTCTGGCAGATGCTAACATTTATGTTGACAAATCTACAATAAGGAAAACATTAAACAAGAATGGAGTTTATGGGAGGAGACCACGGAGGAGGTCACTGCTGTCCTGAAAAAAAACATTGCAGGACGTTTGAAGTGTGCAAAAGATCATCTTGATGTTCCACAACACAATGGACAAAATATTCTGTGGACAAATGAAACCAAACCACAGCCACTCCAACATCTAAACATGATCCCAACTGTGAAATAGGGTCATGGTTTGGGGCTTGTTAATTATTCATTCATTTAGAGCGTGAAACTGGGGCGGTAGTCCCAAGCGCAGCCAATCAGAGTGCTGCTTTCGACCTCGTCCTCCAGACATTCACAGGGAATCCCACTAATGTAAATCTCTTTTTTTCCAAAATCATAGAAAATACAGATTGAGCTGAAACAATTATATTTTCAATTTTATTTTATTTGGGAGGTAATTCAGCCCATTTTAGGAGCCGCAAATCGACATAACAAGTGTTTCTGTCCATTCCTCCTTAGCCAATGGCCAATATTTGCACAGTATGATTTATGTTGACATAGCCTTAGTAGGATATACTTTTGGGAATATAGCAAAGGCGGACTGAAAATACATGTGCAAACCAGTGCTAGTGCATCATGTCTGATATTTGTAGGTCGCAGGAGTAATGAAAACAAAAGCGAAGAATCCACACACATTATGAAAGCCACATGAACAGCTGTACTCTTCTTCTCCCCATTTGTATTATTGCCATTACTTATCCGCCACAATATTCTTTTATAACCTCTGCTTCCAGCTCTCCATCATTTTAATGACCTGTAAAAGCAAATGGGCTGTATGTGGCACTTACAAGAAGGAATGGGTAATATGGGGAGGGGGAGATGGCATTCATGAATTGATTACATGATCAATTATGTGTTTCCATGGGCAAGTGTAATTAAAGCCTGCCATATGCGCCGGGCTGACCAGATCCTTCACTCAGACGCTAATGCCCACACGGTCAAGACCACGCATGGTCAAGTTGGTAAAGAATATTCATAAGATTTTATGAAAATGTTCCCGAAGCAACTCATCATTAACCTATCACTAATAAGACAACATTTAGCATCATATTTTGTGCCAGTCTAATCAAAGTTGTTTATTTATAGTCTATGTTTCTGACACATGACACTGTTGTGCTTTGGAGCATAAATTAATTAACTCGCCATCACACCATTCTGCATGAAGAGCCAATTATTATGATACTAGCTGCACTGCTTCTTAAACGGATCATTATATAGTCCCCTCATGCACTGGAACATGGCTCTATTAAGGCTAATGCGGGAGAAAAAGCTTTTGGCCATCATAACATTTGGTGATCAAGTTTGTGGTCGATGCTTTGCTGTATCGTGCAATAACAAATAACTTCCTTATTGATAAAGATATCTGACTGGCACAAAGGACTGCATCGTTAAAGGCTAAATGCTCTATTATGGCACAAGCCTCAGAGAAAGATTCAAGTTTAAAAAAAAGAATAATTTAAATCCCAACTGAAATGAGCATGGAACATAACCCTTGCAACAAAAATCATGTTTTACATAAATCGGTCTGACTTATCAATAAAATACACCCACAGCTTCCCTGGGACTGACTATACAAAGACATTCAGCACCAACGCTCTCAGTGCCAATTTACCCGAGTTTGACAGTTTTGGTGACGTTTATATTGTTACTTCCTGGTTGGACATGAGCAGCACCTGTGACATACTAATCCTACAACGGTTACCGAGCAATCACGTTATGAACAAGAGCCAAAATACATAGAATAGTTAGGATTTGACAACCAATAATGTCTGATAGCACCTTTACTTTGTCAAATGATTGTTTAAAACATCAGAAAACATATCAGTTGAGTGTAAATGGTCTCTGCATTTTAAATTAAATGTCCCTTAATGATGACATTGATTGATTCTGCTTCAGAACTCCTGCCCGTCCTGTCCTTTTGAAATACTTTCCCCGCCCACAAACAACTTGACGGGCGTAAAACCACAAGGACGACCAATCAAAGTAATAATTAAAGAAAACCATGACCCATCAATCCCTCCTAAGCAACTGTCGCAAATAGCCACTGTAATGTGTATTTCTCCAAGTTACATACTTTCCTTTTAATTTTCAGACTACAATGTAGTCTGAAAACATGGCTGCATAACAGACGTCTGCTCATCTCCTCTATGCATATACTGTACCAGGGAGAGTAAAAATGCCCTTTGGTTAATAGTCAAGGCTGTAAAAATGTTCAGTTCAAGCATCTTGGCTCTTGAGATTCACAATGCGGAGGAGCTGATCAATACTTCAGAGGCAGGGCACTGCAGTGAGGACACGCGATAAAAAATTAACAATAAACCAGGACTTATAGGCATGAACTCGGTCATTACTATAACTAAAGGCTGGAATACATCAGAGCTGTTCCAAGGCTACACAAACAAACAACATTTCACATCTTAACTTGTGGGTGGTAGGTTTTTTTTGTTTCTGTTGGTGAACTTGCTTGTAATTTGTGCTAATACATTCTTTGTCTCTAATAGCAGAAGTGGTAGCAATGTTGATTACACTCTCATACAAAATGCATGCAGAGAGACCGTCTAAAGGCCAACAAATCCACTGATCTAATTCAATCAAGGATGTGATGTGGCGCATAAGAGCTGGAACATCATGTGCCATTAAAGAGGTCTCACATTAGAGGTAAATGTGGATGTAAAGGCCACAGCTCTGTCAGTAAACTAGTGGAGTATTCTGAGATATAGAGCACAAGCCTCCTGATCCAACCACACCAATCAAAGAACAGACTCCAGGAAAAGAACCCCAAGAATCCTGAATCTAAAAAGCCTTTCAGTTTTGCTGTCTTCAACCACTAGAAAATACAAGAGGGGAGTTTTTTCTTTGTGAAAATAAGAATGCCTGGAGTGCTCATGCTTTGAAGACTAGTTTGTGACCCTGTCTTGATCCTGTGGGATTTTCAAGGACAGAAGGCAGCCACGATGGGAAGGTGAAGCGGCTGCTCCCTGATACAAGCCTGACAGCTCTCATCCTGGAGTAACATCAATGCCCAATTAACACTGATAATCATTGTTGAGGTTGAAACACTTGCAAATATTACATACACACCTGTCCTGAGCCTGTGGCGGTGCCGTCAGAGCATCTGTCAGCAGGACGACCTGTCTGCACAAGTGACCATGCATGAAGGCAGTCTCACATGAGGAGCAGAGACATGAGACAAAGCAGGCACAAAGTACAACCAGTGAACTCATGACAGAAAAAGGCTCAATTTCTGACAGTTTCAGGGCTGGGTGGGTGAAATGATCGATGTGTTGCAGAGGTATCCCAGAACCAAATAAAAGGCTGCTACAATATAATGTTAAAATGTGCCAGGTTTAGTCATAAGAGCCTGTAATCTTGTCGTAATCCATCTACACCAGGTTGAAAACTAAAAAATTGTGTCATCCATTTTTTGTAAGCCCTTCCATTTGGCAGTTTATTAAGCAGACGTTCATGTCTTTGAAGAGTACAGACTTACAAACCAGTACAGTAACAAATATGATCCAGCAAAAACAACTACAACAGGGAATAACAAGAGATTTCCACATAAAAGGCTCCAATGTCATAAAAAACAATGCACACAAAGGAAAATACTGTTTTTGTCCAATGAACAGGTGCACTGCTTTACCCCTTTTAAAGGTTTCAACAGCACAAAAAGTATTTATTTTGAAATTGGGGGCGGTCTCTCAGGCGCACACCTGCTTTTCACTGGTCAGGAAGAAAAATCCCCTCTGGTACTGAGATAATTTAGTTACATCTACATTTCTATAGATTTACTTATTCGTTTCTTGTGTTCTTGTGAGTCCACCAAATGATACTGCACAATAAAAGAGAAGCCAGTTCTATAACAAATATGGGTATGTGGAGTTTTACATGAAACTATCTGGTAATCCATCACTTTACTAGTTTTACATTACTTTTGCATCCACTAAGGAGTGAACCAATAGACCATTAGTAGTGTAATTAGCCGAGCACAAGCACAGTATTTTGCAGCAAACAAAAGCACTATCACGGCCACAATTAGCCAGTAAACTTTAATTAGCAGTGTGATGGAGGACAGAGAGGCAGAAAATCCTTTAGCAAATTCCTCCAGTAGCACTCTGGCTCTCTCTCGCAGACTCCTGACAAGAGTGTCCGAGTCGAGCTGTGTCTGCGTTTTGCTAAACAAATATGTGTGGAGGCCTGTGGTCTATATGGACTTAAACCAACACAACTCAGCACTTACTGCACTCGGAGATAAGAGATAACGATATGTGAAGCCAGGGCTGGGCTGGAAACAAGATGAGGAACGGACAAAGAGGAAGTTCTAAAACACAAATACAAATACTGTTTATGGAAAACAGAAGGAGCACACTGATAATGGTAACGTTTAATTATGTGAGATGGGGAGAAGTCCTAAAAATTATATTTTAGGACAATGATTCAACAATCCTTCCAAGTATTGCTACATCCATTACACTATCACTACTATTGCTTCTCCTACAAATACTAGATACCACAAATACTGCTATCTTTATAGCCTCCGCAACGAAACACAAATCTATCATTGATGTCAAGATTGCTGGCTCTGTAGACTGATGTGTTGTTAAACAATTTGCTGAATGTCCACTCCTCTCATCCTAATTTCACACTTTATTGTAGAAAAACATACATTCTTAACGTGAGCTGGCTCGCCTACAGATTTGACCAGATAGACACATTTATTTCCATACTTTACATACAAGCAAGTGGTGGACCCCCAACAGAAAAGTTACTTAAAGCACCTTTAGAATAACAAGCAGAATGCTCAGATTTTGACAGTATGAAAATTGTTCCAAACAAAGTTATCTTGGACAGAACAACTGAAGCCAGCCGATGACACAGCCCTGTCGCCGTCACCGCTGCAGGCGCAATGATTCACGAGAGAATTCATCCCAAGATGAGCTGGTGGGCCATAAATCACCTCCACTGCATGACATGAGCACGTGCTCAACCCCGGCCAGCTCTCCTCCTCCTCCTCTGCTCTGTGTGTGCTCAAGTTTAGCTCTGCCAGGACCAGAGACAGGGGCGTGGCTCGCCATATATCTCACACTGTTTATTTGAATATTTAAACCTTTCAGCTGGTTTGGGTCCAAGTATTGGTTTGTGTCATATTTGAAACATTACCCGACATCAGGACGGTGATAATATTGTGATATATTATTCTTGGTCAATGTAAACAAGACAATCTCATTTTCATTTGATATCTGAAGATAAAATTCATTTCAAATTAATGATTTGTTTATCTAAATAATTGTAAAAAAATAGTGTGGAATACAGTTTTGATTATTGAAGAATTATATTGAATGACTATTTCTAAAATGTCCATGTGTGAAAGTGACTTGTCCCCTTGGTCTCGACCTGCAGTGCGGACTGTCCTTCTGCAGTGGGCAAACTTACATGTTTATGTCACCACACCAAGAGCCACCAGATCTAAACCAGCTCTATAACTGCACTAAATCAGATTTAAATTAGGTGTAAACCATATCTATAATTATCATGGATCGAACCATACAATTACTACAGCGGTTATAACTAGTGGTTAAAGAAATTATCCAAAAAAAGATCCATATTTAAATCAGACAGAGAAGAAGAAAGTATCACAAACAATTAGAATTATAGAAGTCTTGTGTCCTGACAGAAAGAGTATTTGTATTCATACAAACAGCGTTGTAAGTGGTCAAACTGAAAATGTTTGTACAAGTATTTGTCCTTTTATTGGAAGCATTCAAAATGGTCTCTTCCCAACAACTGTCCTGTCCAATAAAGACTTCAGGCCAGAAAAATCCTTAAAAAAACATAAGGAAAATAAACTATTCATGGATTAAATAAGAGAAAAGAACCAAATAAAGTGTGAATGTAGCAGCCAAAATCTCTTCTTCTGTGTTGTTATGGTTACATTAAATGATATGTTTAAAATGTACTACTTGCTGTACCCTGTAGCCATTCCTAACTTCTGTAACTAGCCAAGTACACATCATTTTGCTCCAAAAAAAGAGTCTTATCAGGCCAAGTGTTTATCTGCCACTCTGACAATCGGTTTGTATTTTGTTTTCTTATCTGCTGAGGTGTTTCCCGTCAGTCCTAAAAGATAAGACCCTGGATGTCTATATTAAGTTAGAAAAGGAGAGTCTGGACATTATCCATTACTGTGGTGAACAAATGGGTTTGGAAAGCATTGGCCTGGAGTTTCTTCCCTTATCTCGCGCACAGTGCAGTGCCCAGAGCAGATTTAGCTGTATGTAAATGTTAGCAGTCTGAGCATGAGTCCGTGGTCCAATGTCAGTAAAAGTCCAATATGTGGTTCTTCCAATTATCAACATCAAATAACCAAACGGTGACGCAACATATGAGGCAAAGTGAGTATATCTGTTTTATTAATTAGTTAAATGTAAATGGCTTATTAGCACCACCAAGCAACTGGAGATGCAGTAAAAGAAGAAGGAGTAAATATGTGGATATCCTAGTAGTCGATTCAATACTGATCCAGTAAGTTGTATTTTTGGCTCATCTTGCCAGGCTCTGAGACAAATAATGGTTCATCCACTGCATCTTTGGCCCAAGCACTGAATTGTGTTACTTAAGTAAAAGTACAACTACAGGAGCAATGCAAAACTAGTAAAAGTAAGTGTGTCGCATATAATAACCTACTTAGGTGAAGAGTGAAATGTGGAGATCTTGATAAAGAGTGTTTCTAGACTATTATTACAAATGCTGTATACTTCTGTTGGCTCAAGGTCAGGACTTGAATTCAAAACCCTTAGAAAGGATATCAGCATGAAGGCGCTAACAAAAATAGAGGATACAGAATTCCAGCTCAAAAAGTGGAGTAAAGTAAAAAGTACTCACTGTAATGTTTTTTTTAGTACAGTACAGTACCTTTACTTTTTTTGTATTTTCCACTACTGCTCTTAATTCGAAGAGAGAAACTGCAATTAGTGTTATTGACTATTACCAAATCAACATTGCTTAAACTCTCAAAACTCTACGAAAACATGACAAAAATAATAACCACAAAACCGTCTTTGTGCTCAGCGGCATTACCTGCACTCAACATTAAAAATCCCACGTGCACATACCCAATATCCTCATCATATACAGTGAGCGCAGCGATATATCCCTCGAAATGTAAATGAGCTCGAGTTTAATCAGGGCTCAAAGGAGCACGGTTCCCATCACACGTTAACCTTTTACAAGCGCCGGTCCTGTTCTATATGTGCGTGTGGGGCATTGCACATTACATCGCACCTTGCACTCGCTCTCCATTAGGCTCCACACAGGCTTTTCTCTGTCGCACAAAAGCCATCATCATCAGTCAGCAGCAGCTTAAGCACCCATATAGAGGCAGCGTTTTGTCTCCCGGCCAATTAAATCCCAGTTATGAACCAGGCCACACTGCTCTGATGGGACAAATGATGGATAATCAAGACATGGCCTGTCTAAAACGAGCAGGGCAGAATGGGGGGACATGCTGAGAGGCACTTGGAGCAGAAGGGGGCTGTTAAGGGGCTGTTACGCTCAGACAGACAATGTAGTCACCAGAATAAGCACTAGACTGGACGGGATGGTAAAATCATGTTAATGTGGGTTTATTAGTGAAGTTGAGTTTCGAGTGCTAGGTTGAGGGATGCTTGTTTCAGGAGAGTCTCGAAAGCAATAGCACACTTTTACCAGCGTTTCAGAGGGCTTTAGATTTCTTAAATTGCACAACAGTGTGGAACAAGCAAAGACGTAGCTTTAAGTCCAAAAGATTATGTCCTGAGCAGTATAAATCAGAAGCAGAATAATAATAATAGTAAATCACATAAACTATAAATACTATATGTGTAAGAACAAAATAAGCTTAAATACAATATATATATATATACACCGCATGACCGGTACAACAGTGCAAATAAATAAACTGTATTGTTATGGCATTTTTGTTCGGTTGTTACCAAATTATTTTCTTTTTTTTAGGAAACATTTCTTTTGGGGTTTGGACCATATCTGTTTTTGGAAAATGACAGTGTATTGAATAGCTCAGAAAAGTATTATTAGCTGTTATTTTTACATTTGTATATAACAATGTGCAATCCGTATTAGGCGTATTAGGTCCTCACATTTTTAATTAGATTGGATTGTCAGACCAGTATTTTTGTGTACTACATGCTTTGGCTGCACTCTGACTTCCTCAGTGTCACTGGTGTTACTGTGATGTGTCTGGTGTCTGGCGATGGTCACTAGACCAGTCAATATAGACCACAATGCATTGCGAGAGTCTGGAAGAACTAGAGCAACAGGTCTTTAACTGGACACAAACAAAGCACTGTTGACTCGTGAACATGAACTAAACACTTGGCTAAACAGTTAGGCTGCAAAGTTTGCATATCGGTCTGGCATCGGAGTGGAGGACGCCGTCATCTCCCTGCTGCACCGCTCTCTCTCTCACCTGGAAAAGCCTGGCAGCTCTGTGAGGATTCTGTTCTTCGATCTTTCCAGCGCCTTCAACACCATCAGCCGCTGCTCCTGAGGGACAAGCTGGAGACGGCTGGTGTGGAGTATGACCTGGCAGAGTGGATCCTGGACTACCTCACAGATCGACCCCAGTTTGTGAGAGCCCGGAACTGTGTGTCTGACACTCGGACCTGCAGTGTGGGGGCGCCCCAGGGCACTGTCCTCGCGCCCTTTCTCTTCACCCTTTACACTGCAGACTTCAGACATGACACGGACAGCTGTGTCCTGCAGAAGTTCTCTGACGACTCTGCCATCATCGGACTCATCACGGACGACGATGATGCGGAGTACAGAGGACTGGCGCAGGACTTTGTGGACTGGTGTCAGCGGAACCACCTCCTCATCAACGCGGGGAAGACCAAGGAGATGGTGGTGGATTTCCGCAGACGCCACCCCACTGCCCCCTCACCAGTGAACATCCAGGGACGGGACATTGAGAGAGTGGACTCATACAAGTACCTGGGTGTTCATCTGAACCACAAACTGGACTGGACTCATAACACGGACGCACTGTACAGGAAGAGCCAGAGTCGGCTCTACCTCCTGAGGAGACTCAGGTCTTTTGGAGTGACAGGGCCACTCCTGAAGACCTTCTATGACTCTGTGGTGGCATCAGCCCTCCTGTACGGTGTGGCCTGCTGGAGCAGCAGCATCACAAAGAGGGAGAGGAAGAAGCTGGACAGAGTCATCAAGAAGTCCAGCTCCGTCCTGGGCTGTGCTCTGGACTCGGTGCAGGAGGTGGGGGACAGGAGGGTCCTGGCTAGATTCACATCTATGCTGGACCATGAGTGTCACCCCCTGCAGGACACTCTCTCCGCTCTGGAGAGCAGCTTCAGTGAGAGACTGATCCACCCTCGATGTGTGAAGGAAAGGTTCCGTAGGTCTTTCCTTCCTGCTGCTGTCAGACTTTATAACAAAAACTGTTAGTACTGAACACTCGCAATACTGACCTAACCTAATACTGATGTGCAATTCTGTCATATGTGCAATTGCTGTTGGAATTCATGTGCAATTCATGTGAAATTCATGTGCAATTACTGTGAAATTCATGTGCAATCTATGTGCTGTCGTGACACATATTCATGTGCAATTACTGTCGTGATCACATGCAATGGTATTTATGTATTTATTTATTTATTTGTCTATGGGAGTTTTTATTTATTTATAGGAGATCTTCTACTGAAAGTGTTTTTCAGACTTCCTATAAGTGATCTGTTCTTCTGTATCTACCTCTGTATCTACCTGCGTTGCACCAATGAAATTTCCCCATGTGGGACAATAAAGGAATATCTTATCTTATCTTATCTTAAGTTGCAAGCATCTGCCGCTTCCCTTAGCTTGTGTCGCAGTCACAGGCAAAGAGTTGAATAATCCAGTCCATTTGTTGTTTAATGTGAGATCCATGACTGTGTGTCAGACGAATTTGACCAATATGTATTACAGAAGACTATTTTTATTGCGTTTTGCTGACTTTTTTTCACTTGGACGCCAGAGTCACGTGACCCGCGGTGAGGAGAAATGAGTGAGCCGAGTGCCCGGAGCGCTCTGTGCACTATATAGTCTGCTAAATAGTGCAGGACAATGTGGTGAATGAGGGGTTAGGGAACAAGTGTGGACATTCGGACACAGCCCGAGACAATTTACTCTTACCTGATAAACTTCTGACATTGTTTGTCAAATCAATCCTATTGTGTAATTTATATGGATTTTGGCCCTTGTTTATATTATGGTTGCTAGGTATCAGTTGTGGAACACCTCTAACTATGTCATATTTGCCCATGTGCCCATGTCCAACCAGGAAGTGCCATTATAAACTTGACAAAAAATGGTCAAACTGAAGACCTATAGACAAAACGCTGAGTAAAATCTAAAATGTAATCATGTTCCCTACATTATAGTGAAATGTGAAGTTTTCATATAGACTTATAACGTTGATCCATGAGGTGGTTCTCGTTCTTAGAAAACATGCAGAAACATGTCACTGTAAGACTAGTGACACGACTGAGTAAGACCAAAACATGTGAAGGCTCGACAGAACATACAGGTCTGACTATAAGAAATCCTAATCTTATAACATAATGTATTTTGTGAATAGAACACAAACATTGATGTGTTTTTCTGATTGCTTCAAACCCATACAGTTTACAGTAAGTACATGGTTCAAACTGGTTTTACACATAGATGTACATAGTGGACATTGTAGAAAAGCTTTTCCATCTTTTCTGCGTGTCCTTGAATGGCTTTACAACCAACACCTCTACTTACAAACTCCTACTGATGTGAGGTGTGATTTGGATAAGAGCCAATGAACTTTACTTGAGTGAAGTACACAAAGAGATGGCCAAAAGGAGACGAGGGAGAAATCCAGAGTGTGAGTGAACTGAACATTTCATCATCAAAACTCCAACAAGCAGCAGTTGGGGGAAAAAAAGAAAAGAAATACACTCCCTGAATCATGTCGATTTGTTTCGGAGTGAGAAAAGCCCGGTGGTGAGATCAAACAGGCCTTTGATATTTGCGTCATGTAGAAAGGAGAATGTAATCTGGGTAGGATGCAATACTGAACACACCTTTCTTATTTTTACTGTTTATCTTGTATTGTCTGCACCATGTATACATACACCAAATTCATTGTCAGGTTCAGAATATACAATACAAGCTCATCCACCTTTCACATATGCATGGTTGGGTGCTTTGATGAGATTGTGTTTCTGTGCAGGCGCCATGAGAAGTATTACAACTCTACAAATGTTCTGTTGCTTTCTTCTTACAGTGTTTGGGGCGATGCCTTGAGGGCTCAATAGTAGCAAGAGAATCATGTCAAAGCCAGCTTGACTTCAAGTACTTTGTCACTATAAACAATCATAACTGGATTTCACCACAAAACTATGTCATTCTGGAGTTGATGGGGATTATTCAGTTCAAAATATGATCATAAGATTAACATTAAAATAACAATTGTGACAAGTTTAGAAGCAAAACTAAAGGAAAAAAAATCGCAGGTACGTAGTATTAAACTATATCATAACAGATCATCATTTTACATTTTGTTCATTGTAATATCGATCTGAAGTGGCTACTAGTGTACAGAGGTTTGTTGACTTCCTGTTCAAAGAAGCAGAACTGATTCACAGGAACAGTATTATTTTTTAATTTAAGAAATCTTTTGTGTATCACTCAGTCTTTTTATTTTTTTATTTTTATTTTAATAATCACAACTGAGTACATGGATGTGGGTGGGGATAGGGGGTGGATGAAAACAGGAATTTTCTGAGCACCCGATCCTCAGTTAAAGGACAATAGAGGATTACTTAAACATGCATGAATCAATTAAAATACAACTTAAACTAATGAAGAAACACTGTTGCATTATATTTCATTATAATATGTGGCTGATTATGTCATATTAACTTTACTTTTTGTGAAGTTAGGCAATTCACACTTGCAAAAAGTCTACACTGAAGAATTGAGTCTCCACAATATGGAGACTATATGAAGCAAGCCCTCTGTGTTGTGTGGATAATCTTTACTACCAAACCCAACAAACCCAATTAGAAATGTAATGACAATAACACCAAATTATATTATGAGACAAAGCTACAAAAACTCTTAGAGACATATTAGGCACAATCACCTCTTTTAAAATGTATAAAATGTATGTATCTACGTTATGTGTGTCAAATTACTGTATTTTGCATAAGTCGCACCAGCCAAAAAATGCATAATAGAGAAGAAAAAAACATATATAAGTCACACTGGAGTATAAGTCACATTTTTTTGAGGAAATTTATTTGATAACTATATCATAAAGAACATGCTAACAAGTTTACCAAAGCATCAGTTTTACCCCAAATTATTAAATCCATTGAATTCTTCTTCCTCTGTGTCACTTCTAAACAACTCCACAAACTCCAGAGGAAGAGGAAGTGCAGATTCTTCTTCTGCGTCGCTTAGAGCCTAGAGCGCCCTCTTGCGGTTGTCAGTGTGAAAATAACAAATAAAATCACATACAAGTCGCTCTGGAGTATCAGTCTCACCCCGGCCAAAACTATGTAAAAAGGTGTAATTTATAGTCCGGAAAATATGGTAATTATCTTTTTTAAAATGTTGTCGTCGTCGTCGTCGTCGTCGTCGTCGTCGTCGTCGTCGTCGTCGTCGTCGTCGTCGTCGTCGTCGTCGTCGTCGTCGTCGTCGTTGTTTTATGGCGGTTGGCATCCGAGTGTTGCATTACCGCCAGACTTTATTCTTTAGACTGTTGTTGCTGTTGTTATTGTTTTATGGCAGTCGACAGCCGAGTGTCGCTAATCAGCTGCCGGCCAGACATTAAATAAAATCAAACTGAAAACGATTGAGAGGTAAAAGAGACAAAGTACCGTGTCATATAATTTGCTATAAAAATAGCACTGATGTGATATTGATGGAGGTTTACGCCAGGCGTTCAGCATTCCTCCATTTTTCAATACTTCTTCTACAAAGCAGATAATGAAGAAAAGGCACTTGAAACTTCAGTGTCCTTCAAACTCGAAATCAATAGAAAATAGGATGATAAAACATGACATTACTTTGTTGAAAAGGATTTGGCCGTCGAGTTTTATGGCTTTATTGTCATCAGTTTTAGGTTTTACAATGTTGAACTATAACATAAATTCAATCAGGTTTATTCTTTAGTGCGTTCATGGTGACATTCTTCCAAAAGGTTTAGAGTTCAAGTCTAAACCTTTGAACAAACAAAATAACATACATAACTACACATTTCACTTATTAATAGCTCTAAAATATGTGTAAAAATGTTTTGTTCTTCTGTTTTTATGTGACATTTGATGTAAGTAACAACATTTAGTACTTCTTGTATCATGGCTTCCTCTACATGTTCAATTAAACAATACAACGCTTATTACTTGGGGTAAAATAAACCTGTTATTAATAGTGTGGGAAAAGCTGCTAATATATTGGTTTACAGTTGCCATATTTCTTGCTTGGGAAGTGGAATGGAAACACTTTTTACATAAAGGTCAGATGTATAAATAGAACCGGTTGGAGGCGAAAATCTTACGTGTCAAAACATCTGTTAGGAATAGTGCCCTGTCACTGCTGTATATCAGTATATGGAGTCTCACTCTGCCCAAACGTCACCCGGGATTAATTGATGTGAACTATAAGCCATCATCCGGATTTCATTTCCTTCTAAAGAGAGATGCGCACACACACGCACGCGCACACGCACGCACGCACGCACGCACACATACGCACACACACACACACACACACACACACACACACACACACGAACAAAGACAGTCACGGCCATTTTTCAGCAGCAAGAACCAGGAAACTCCAATCAACTCCATATCCACCAATACAATCAGTTTAAGCATTAGAATTCACTTTGCACTTCCAGGACAACGACAGACTCAAATAGCTGAAACCCCATGATGGGGATATTACATAAATGCAGTGATTTATGAGAACAGTCAGAGGGAGAGTGAGTCATCAGGCAGTCATGTTCATTTGCAGCATAATGTTCCAATTGCACTGTAATGCATTCCAAATCATTTACATAAAGCGAGACAATAATCCCTAGTTATTGCCATACGGCTTATTTTAAATTGTATATACAGTACATTACGAGTCAAAAGTTTATTCTTGCTCTGCTATGGGACACTGGGGCCTGAGGTGGGATACATCCTAGAAGGGCAGCAAGTCAAGGACAAGACGTCATGTTATTGGCCCCTGTTGTTGGCCCCTACACATCATTAAGGGACTGAATAGTCAGGTACTGTTTACGTTTAAATGTATGCGCAATATTTTTGAGACAACACGCACCTCTCAAGCATTATAAATATGACCAGAAAACTGTCAGTTTAACGTAATCTGGATCGGGATATTGTACATAAACAGCTGCATATAGGTTTTTATTTAACCTTTATTTAACAAGGAAAGTCCCATTTAAAATAATAATCGGGAGTTCAGGCCCAGACGACAGCACAGATAATTTACAAGTCACAAAAATATGTTCTTTCAACGTAGATTCTTTCAACGTAGATTCAAACTGAGCTATTGAAGACCTATTTTTAGTTTCCAGGCCTTTTGTAAATCATTCCATGTTGAGGTAGAAGAATAATGACACACACACACATCACAACATAAACTGTCCAAAGGTTAAAATCGATGGCAGATCAGACATTTTGTTTGTGGTCAATCAGTGAGGTCAATCCAAATAAAAAAAAGATAAAACTAAAAAAAGCAGAATTGAGGCCAAAAAGTTGAGACTTACTTGAGACACATAATAATCTGAATCAACGTTTTAGACCTTTTTCAATTTGGTCGTAACAGTGAATCTCCCATAGTTATATCTATTGATTTTGGAATAAGGACAATTAAATCCATCAATAGGCCTCTGCCCTCCATCTAAAATGATCCAACCTGAAACAAAATAAATGAAAGAATAAAATTGCATACATCTACAATTATTTCACCCTGGCAAACACTTGATTCTCTTCTAAAAATAGGGTCCAGACAAAGGCGGGTCTCTCGTGGTGGACGGCCTGATTACATCTCAGACCCAAAGTATCTGTGTAAATCCACTCGTTCCTGTTCTGTCCTGCCGGAGTTCATTTGGTTCCGGTAAAGGATGCGTTCCCGTCGTGTTGAAGCCAGTCTGCCGCCGCAGCGCCTCTCAGACATGACAAAAGGTTCCGTGCTTTCTGGGTTGCTCTACTTGCGCTGATCCAGAGAAAAACTGGACCTGTGGGAGACGTTGAGGGTCTTACAGCCGACTGCCTCCATTCTGTCCGCACACGTCTCCTGTCGGGGTTTAATTGGAGGGAGAAGTATGATGTCTGAGAAGGCAGACTGAAGTGAAACACGGTTATGCTCTTCTTTTCTTTAGTAAACCCTTTCTCTCCCGTGTGGTTTTGTTGGCTTGCTTTTATTTCTTTGCTGGGTAGTTTTTGATGGCTACAGTGCAACACATTTAGGCTGTGAACAAAAACACTCATCCCTCCGTCATAGCGCTGTGGTGTGTTGCACTAATAGAGAAATCTGGCATCACCCACCGATTAATCGATTACTTATTTTAAAAGCGATTGTGAATATGAGATTTTTTTTTCTCATTTTCCCCCAGATGAAGCTAAAGTGAGATTGCATCAGCACATTTTGATATTTAACCTTTATTTATACGCTTATTATCAAGAGAGGCCCATAAAACGAGTTGAACGAACACACAGATCAATACAGATAAAATATAACTTAATATATCTGTTGATAATATGATTTTTCATGTCACACTCATATTTAAAGTTGACATGAAAAAGACACATTTCTGTTGAATCTTGGAGCGGGAAAAACCTTTAGAAAGTAATTTAAAGTGATAAATAAAAAAGGGACTTGACATAACATACACATTAGCAAGTACTAAATTAGCTAACCATTATCTTAATAATTGATTACCATATATCGGTCCTACTGAAATGTGATAACAACACTAATTGATATTCTGCTAATTTAAAGCAACATTTCAGCACTAAAACCTCAGTCCAGATTGAGAAAAAGCTGGCAGAATGCAAACCGGAGCACACAGCATATTGGGTTTCACTGTATGTTCAAGAAAGCTTAGAATTCACCAAGGAGCTTATTATTTGAAACAAGGGCTCATCTGTATAGTGTTTAGAAATAATTGCCAGAGGCGCTGCACCAGCATTATTGCAGCTGTATATAGAATATATTAGCGTCTGAAGTTCTGCCAAATTACCACATTATTTATTCCAATATAATGGCCTCCTTCAACATAGTAAAGAAAACAGCATCTTACACCAGACCTGCTAATAATAATTAACATTACTTATGGATTACACAACTAATTATGCAGCATTGATACACGATACTGATGAGATTTGGAAGACCCTATAGCCAATATCTAAGAGGGGTCCCTTGATAATTAAGATGCTTTGTTAAAAGAAAAGAAAAAACATTCTGAAAGATAATATATTTTAATTATCATCAACATAATTTATTAAGTAAGATTATAATTACTGCTGCTTCACCAAACCAGGCACGATTAACGACGTCAGTGAGTGGGAGAAATTAGGCAGCGATTGAACATTTCCTGCTCAAAACGGATGTGTTAGAAGAGGATCAAAATGGAAAAGTTAGCACAGATTACATTTTGTCACTGTAGGGAAGGGATGGGCAATATTACTGACACAAATACATATCTTGATCATCAGAAGATAGTTTGGTCATCCAACTGAACGCAATAATTGATGCTTTAGTTTCAGACAAATATGAAACAACTTTATATCATTGTTTGAGAGATTAAAAGTTTGTTCCACTTTTCTTTTTGAATCAGTTGTTTCGCCTTCCTATAAGATTCGCCATCATAATAATGTGATACATTGCCCACCGCTACAACAGATCAGGCGGTTGTAACCAATAATATCCCCACTAATACAAAGCTGTCCTGTGTCACGCCCGATTGGTGTTTAGTATCATTGCATTAAGTTGTGAGACAATTACTTAACCGGACAATATTGATCTGTTACGCGGGGGATAAAATATGCGATTGAAATTAATGGGAGGAAAACAAGTGTTGACACCTGATGTCCTTGAGCTGCTCCGGGACGAGCACGTCTCATCCTGAGAGAAGTCCACGCTCCAACAGGCAAGGACAGGCTCAAAGGGACGCGTCTCCTTTGGGTGCTTCCCTGAGTGGATGTCCGTCAGGCTAAATGAGAGATGAGAGCTGGGGCCGACTCGGATGGGGATCCTAATGACTGGAGACCTGGCTGGTGCATGGACAGAAGCATGTGCGAGACAAAAAGGGGCAACAATCCATGACTATTGACAGCTGTCACCTTCAATCAAGGCGGTTTAGGCGGGTCTGAGGGGAGCGCTGAGATGACAACTTTGCCTTCAAAAGCAGACCTCAGTTGTCCTCTGCACCAACGACATTAGGCAGAGCTTTGGATGCAAGTCACACGTGCAGATGACTCACCGACTCACGCCAACAACATGATTTTCACAATTGTTGTCCCAGGTGCGGAAACAATGCAAAGTGTGTCGTTTCCAAACCCTCCGCAAACAAAGCTGAAGACTGAATTTTGATTTGTATCCTTTCCAGCAGATGAATAAACAACGCGATTTCCCTGTTTAGTGGCCACAGAAAAGGGTGTGTTTGAAGGTATTTTACGCCTTTTTTTCATGTATTTAGTAATAAACTACAACATAAGAAATATAAGAAAAATATTTACATTTTGGTCATTGTAAATCCACAATATCGATAAAACGACTTATGACGACTTCATGGGTCAAATAACCTATATGACATTTTCAAACCTTCCATGTTTGACACGGAATCTGAATGTTTTGACTAACAAGTAAATACAGTGCAGTGGGCGGAGATAAGGGGCAGGTGAAAACAGGCATTTTCTGAGCCTGCAATCCTTAAATCCAGGACAATACAGGAAAATACAAATCTGACTAAACTATAGGAGTAGAGTTTATGACTATTCAGGCACAAATGACCTATGGAGACCAACATGATTAAATGTGAAAGTCTAATATTTAGAAAATTGAAATAATGAAAAAATTGATAAAAACATGAAGTCAGTGAGAGGTCAGCCTGGGTGTGAAGAGTACAGGCCAAACAGCATGCTGAACATAATGCATAATGCTATGGCTCTTCATGAAAAACAACAACAAAACAATAGGTTTACCAGCAATAACAATGCTATAGTTTGTAAGTGACATGAAGGCTACCAAGTTATGGCCATTGTTTTTCAGTCCCTTTAAAGAAAGCTGTGACTAAAAGCCATTTTGTTTGAATGCTAATTTCATACTGCATAGCTCCGAGCACTCAGTAACCATGAGACCATTTTCACAATGTGCTGATTCCTCACTTAAAGGGTGACTGCATCAAAAGCAAGCTCAGGCGTTCAGTTTAAACAAATAGGGAGTGAAAATGAGAAGCAACAAAAGCTCTTAGAGAACTAAAAACCAGAGGGCACAACATCACAGAGTTTAGAGACTGACATTTGAAGGCACTGAGGAGATGATGGCTGACGGGAAAACTGTATTGTCCAAAGAGTCAGAAGGTGTATTTAGTATCCAGGACAGAGCTCAGGACATGAGGAGAACAAGGGTGAATGCCTCCGCCTTTCACAGACTAATTAGCTCCACTCATACCCAGCTCCTGTGGGATCGCCATTTTTAATGCTCAGTTCTGACGCAATAACGGTCCTTTAAACCAGCACTCACACATTCCACACACATATTAACACGGACAAACTACTGCATTTTTCATAGAGATTAAATTGACAAGAGAACTGTACATGAACCAAAAATAATTAAGAGACAATTAAATTAGCTGAACGAGAGTAAATTCACAATTGTTGTTTTTGAGACATGCAAAATTACAATAACAAATATACATTGTCAATAATTAAAGCTATTGAAAATTACTGCAAAAAATCTACCAGAAACATCCATGGTAATATTCCAAACAAAGGTATAAAGGGATATTTCAGCACACTTTTATGGTTCATTTTCTGGTACATCCACGTTTTGTGATAAACTTGAACTTCAACCAAAACATATACTGTACAGGCACTTTGTAGCACATTCCTGATGCATTGAGCAAATGTCATCTGGAAATTGTTATTGAGATGATGCAAATCTCACCCACACCTAAGATTAACATTTACAAAACGTACAGGCCGAACAAGGAGAGCACTGATGCAGCCAAGAGGCCTAACTCTGGAGGAGATCCACAGCTCAGGTGGACAGGACAAATATGTGCACTACACAAGTCTGGCCTTTATGGAAGAGTGGAAAGAAGAAGCTATTGTTGAAAAACAGCCATAAGTTTCCATTTTTCAAGAAGCCATGTGAGGGACACAGCAAACATGTGGAAGAAGGTGCTCTGGTCTGATCAGACCAAAATTGAACTTTTTGGCCTAAAAGTAAAACATTATGTGTGGTGTAAAACAAACAGCACATGACTCTGGACACACCCTCCCCACTGTCAAACATGGAGGTGCAGCATCATGGGGCTGCTTTTCTTCTTCATCTTGTCTCTTTTACATTTTTACATTTTATATCAAATACTTACTTTTACTTTAGTACATTTGAGAGAAGGTATATGTGCTTTATAAAAAGGACAGAAAAGTCCTATATGTTTTATGGTGACCTGTGTAAAAGTTTAGAGTTTAAGTCTTGGCTTTGAATAAACAAAAATATCCATACGGTGTAAATTAAACATTGAGAAATTAATCAAATCAGTACAATTCTTTATCAAGATCCTCACAAATCATTATTTAACAGTTTTACCTATTTGGCCTCGTTTTACCAATACTTTTCTCTACTTACTTACTTTCTATACTCTACTTCAATACCTTTAACTTAAGTTGTTTTTTACATGCAATTCTTCTACTAGATTGTTTTGCTACGTTATATATTTCTCCCAACACTGGTTACACTTTCCTCATGACACAACAACCAATAGAACAACCAGCATTGAAACACATAGAGAAGGCACAAGGTTTCTTATGGTAGATGCCTTCTTTTTTTGAGAAAATCTGTTTCAAAAATAGTAACAACCATTTAAAAATCTTTACTTTTTCCACACAGCATCTCATCGAGCACTCAGGTCCAGTTAAAGGCGGTATGGACGATTTTTCGGCGATTTGAGCACTCAGGCGGAAGTGCGCATGCGCACTCCCCCGTGCGGACCGATACAACACACACGTGTGTTTGTTTATTAGCGCAACGGAGCGCATCGCATCTCTCGTCTCCCGTAGATTTCTGTCCACTTCTGCGTCAGCTCGAACTGTCTTTCTCCGTCTTCATTTTGCCCCGTACACGGAGGGAACTATATTATGATAGATCCATGCGCTTAGGCACGCGGAAACGTGGGGACGAGCCTGACGCGGCTGCAGGTGAGCGGTAGGTGCGTTTTATGATTGATACGTGGCAGGACAAATGATTTATCCACGCCACGAGGAAATATGATAAAAAAAATTGCTGAAAAAAAATCGGCCATACCACCTTTAAGTTGTGGAACTCATTGAAATATGGGAAATCAAACTTTTTTTTATTGCTCTTTGATGAAGATGACTGCAATCATCTTCCACACAGGAAGTGCTATTGAATACCACAGTTATCATTGGTTGTCATTGGTTCAAACACCATCATCATATGGACTGGCACCATCCCACTCCAGCCTCCAGCAGCCAAGTCCAGCCTCTTTACCAGCGTCAAGGTAGCAAAATAGCGCCCTGGCCCTGCTCCTTGGCCCCACCCCCTGACCCCGCCCCCTGGAAAAGGCTCTCGTTAACGCTTCCTCTGGGGGCAAAAACACAGCCCATTTTGTTCATACATAATCACACCATTTAATGTCAAATATCGCTCCCGTTCACCTGCTACTTCGGTCACGCCTCTTGTCTCTAGCGGGTCTAGTCTTTTCCTCCAGTGCTCCCGATGCGACTGCGGCGTGTGGCCACATGTGAACAGTTCATAAAGGAGATGAAGACATTATTCTCACCACCTCCCATTACAATCTCGCTCTGCCTGCCCGTGTCTTTCCCTCTTATTTCATTAGAGCGCGCTCGTCGCACTCATCTGATGCCGCTCAGACAGGAGGCCAGATCGCACAGCAGATATGGTGTAATTAAGTCCACACTCGCTCAAGTCCTTCTGCATTCATTTCTCAGCCAGAGAGAATATCTGTGTTTTTTTTTTAAGTGATGGATTGGGCTTAACAATGCAATCTGGCAGCTACTGGTGTCATTGAGAATATTCATTACATATTCCATAACTTGTTTTTTCTCTCTCCCAGGCTTCTACTTTTTATCATAAACTTCATTAGTCTTGGCAGCGTGACCCCACTTTGAACATTTGTTTTCATCTTTGTCGTGAGTGTAGTTTTAGGCGGTCCGTATTCTTAACTTATGTCTACATCGCAAATACAAAACAATGCTGTCTCCCCTTCTGTCGTATTTATTCGTTTGCTGGAATAAAGCACCCACAGAAACTACAGTACGCCATCGATTGCGTTGAAAGAGATAAGTGCAGCCTGCAGGAGCGGAGTCGACTGACAACGCATGCAGCAGGGATTATGTCAAGCTTGTAAATGATAAATGTAATGCCTTGACATCATTCAGAGCAGGCTAATCCCACCAACATGTGATAGTAGCGTTTTATACAATGGTATTATGGTTTTTACAGGTTAGCAGCATAATGAAGCTGTAGCTAATCCTGTGGCCTTTGTGAATTCTGTTCGCTAAACCCACCAGTCACAGCGAAATATGCGGTTTTAGACTGCAATTATAAATGGTGCGATGATATAATCATTAACCAAGACTTTACTTCAATTAACAAGAAAAGCGTGGTCTATTCCTTAGTTAAAGCCCCACCATGTAAGATTTCTGCATAAAAAAAAGACTAAAAAAACTTGAAAAACCTGCACTCTTGCAGTGAAGGAGCTCGTTTCTCCACAAACTTGACTTGTAACTTTTCTAGTGGAGGATATGCCACCTGCTTGTCTCCATGGAGATGCTGTTACTTTGCTTCTAACATTCAAAAGAATTGCAAAACACTAATCTATGTCCATGGAGAACATTCTAAAGTTTGGTTTCAACTTTCCCTCTCCATGGAGTAATTCAGGTGCTGCTTTACGTTATGGGATGTGTGGTGACATGTGCTACATCAGATCATGGTTTAGTACTGTTGAAAAGCATTCCAAATTGTAGTTAAGGGAACATTTAATTTAAAATGCATGCGACAGGTTAGGCTACACATTTCCCCCAGTTTGACAATTTTGGTGAAGTTTATTATGCTACTTCCTGGTTGGACATGGGCAGCAGATGGGACATGCTGCGTTCCTGTCGTCCTTGGGAACCCGAAATGAGAAGTGGAGGTTCCGACTTGTTTGCGTTCATGTGCTTTTTAGAGTCCACTCTTTAACAGCGTTTAATGGAGCTAACTATACGTTTTGTTGTTTTTAGCGTTTTACAAAGCTAAAAGTAAGCTGGATATTTGTATTAGAAAAGATCCTACTACTTTTACGCCAACGTTACATCAAATGAATCAGTAGTTTCGGGTATTTTTGCACAAATGCTCATATCTAGGCACAGTAAACCCATAAATGTAGTAACGTTTAAGCAGGACCCATCTTCAAGTTCCTTCAAGGACCACATGAACGCAGCAATAGTTAGAGGTAACTCCACAACTGTTACCTAGCAACCATATTGCAAACAAGGGCCGACATTACATAATACATTAAACAATAACTATGATTTGACAAATAATAATTCCAGATAATCGCTTTATTTTGATTGTCGCTTATGACAGATATTTTACAGCTCAGCACGACTTACTGTAATTTACAACTTTCTTCACAAACTGACACTATGATTCATATTTATTACCACAGAAACTATCCCCCCCACACAAAGTCATAATTAGAAAAACATGAGAACTTGTCATATGCACTTTAATTGCGCACATTTTCTAGGTAGTGTAATGCCATACTTAATCTGAATGTATTTCATGATTGCTGTTGGAATTAAAAAAGATGTGAGGCTGTTAAATGTGATAAGATTTGATTATGGCCACCAACAGAGCTGTGAGCTACAAGTTTTTATTTTACACAGTATCTCACACTCCAATATAGAACGTTGCATCAAGAATCTGCTTTCTCATTTGTCATTTAATTACAGATCTGAAATATGACATTGATTCAAAGCGTAGAAACTTGTGAGCTGGATCTTTATTGGAAGCCCACACAGCTGAGATGAACAAAGCGCGATGTCTACGCGGAATAATCCCTCCTCGTACAATGAAAGAGATGCTGCATTGAATTTGTACAGTACTTTGAAATGTATGCAAATTAGGCATAATGGAAGAGAACCGCACAGTGAGAGACGGACTGTGGTTTGAATAGTGCACCAAAGAATGCTTGGTTATTTTCATTTCCAATTTTTATGGCAGAGAGATGCAGTAGCTGTATAACTGGAAATGGAATGATCCTATGAAATGTATATTCAAGAGCAAAACAGCCAAAAATAGGTAATAGCACCAATGTATCTCAGACATCTTCAGGCCATATTCCTGTGCATATAACTGATGTAAATAAGAGTGTTTTATTTACCATTAGTATTAGTATTAAGGGAGTGTCTGCAGAACCGCGGCGCGCGGCCGAAAAAGCCATGTTATTTTTGTGCCAGCCGCGCGCCGCGGCTCCTGAAACTGCGCCGCTATTTGACCGTGTTTTAGCGCCATTTTAGACCGCGCCGGATTAAGGTTAAGGTTAGGGTTAGGGTTAGGAATAAGGTTAAGGTTAGGGCTAGCCACGAGGCTATAACGGGCTATAAGGGAAATGCCACGGTCCCTGAAACTGCGCGGCCATTTGACCCGCGCCGCGGCTCTCCAGCCACGGCCTAGTATTAATTAGTCTTATGCTGGGTATGGGTAAGGGTATGGGTATGGGTAGGATTTGATTCTATTTTATTATTTTATTGTATTTTTATCTTTTTTTTTTTTCCCCCCTCCATTCCCTATTAAGCTATGAGAGGAGTTTTGTTAATAAGAGTTTTATGTTTTGTTTATAAGAGTTCTTCTATTCTGTTTTTTTAAGCTTCCTATAAGTTATGTCCTTTCCTTCTGTATCTACTGCGTTGCAACACCGAAATTTCCCCATGTGTGGACAATAAAGGATAATCTTATCTTACATCACTCCTGAGATAATTTTTCCATTCAATAATTGCATGCAAAAATACCAAGAAGAGGATATAAACTTAACTTTGAGAATCTTCTATCTATTTGTACTCACTGAACTTTTAACCCATACTCCCTTATGACGCTTCCTTACTACTACGAGTTTAAATGATTATTTTAAGAGTGACAGGATGTTCTTTCTCACCTAAGCCTCAGCCATCTTCCCCGCAGGAAATGTCCCCGTGATCAAAGCCTTACTGGGAGCATCTTTTCATCACATCGCTCATGTTCCTGCCTACATATACTTGTAGCATCTACCCATCACGCATTGCTTTTCTTCCCTATATATCTCTTGCCTCGCATTTCCTTGGAGTTCATGAACCCGTGAATGAGAAGTTTCGAGAGACGCAGAGGAGGAAAGCGCCGTCAGAATCAAAGCGGTGAATATATGTCGCGAGTAGCGCTCGAGACAGCTGATGAGGATTGGAACTCGTAGTTTGGCGTCATTCAGAAAGCTGTGAGGAAACACAAATGTCAGCGTTTAGTGCAACATGCGCCACAGAAGGGAACTTAAAGTGAACCAAAATGCAATAAAAGAAACTGACATAGCGATAAGGTGTAAAGTTTAGTGTGATACTCTGCCCAGCCTAATGAATATTACAACTCTAGCCCTGGTGCAGATGATGAAACAACTTTATGACCATTTGGAAGATGTATTTTGTGGTGCCATGGGGTGTTTTAAAAGACACCTTGCTCCATTTACATTAATGAAGAGAGACCATGCCTAGTTTTGTGGGGCAGTATCCTATTGCCGTAAGGTAAAGCTAAAGATTTATTGCAAAGCACAGGGTTTAGCGGTGACTGTGCTGAATGTATTCTTCTGACAAGTGACAAATACATTCGACATAATGATTACAATATAACCTAATGGAAATCTAGCAATGGAAACAAGCAGCTTTCGATCACTCTGAATTTTCCTATTTCTCAAGTATGCGTGCACATTTGCCATCCATATGACAAATGACAAATGGTACTCCTCACATTACAATATCCATACAAGACACATTCAGTTGATCATAAATACCCACTATAAGACTGCAATAAAGCGAAAGAATAATTTGCATTGCATTTTTTCTGGAGTTTAGAGGCTCAAATACATAGATCTGAAATTGAGTGGGATGGTGATGTCAAAGACAGTCTGTACGCTTTATTGATCTCAGTCCAAAATTCAAATTCCTTTGAATAAATAACCGGTTGGGAATAGATCTAAGAAGAGTCTGGAATAGATGAAGTTCAGGGCAGCATATGACCGTGATCTATTCATTCTGCCTCGCCCACTTCTGCTTTCTGAGAGCTACAAATTTGCTTCGCTGTCATTTTTGGCAATTTTCCCACCATATTCCTCTTACTGTCCATATCATACCTGTGACCTTTGCCATGGTCGTATATATAGTGTGTGCTGAAGGATGAGACACGCTGTTGTAAGTATACCGTTGTAAGTATAAGGACACTTCAGATCAGTTTACTAACCTTGTGAGCCATAAAAGAGCAAAAATGTCCCTCTTTGCCTTGCCTACGTCTCCCTAAAATGCTCAAAAACGATGCACCATCAGCACCTCTGCCTCCATATCACAGCGCTATTACAGCTTCAAGTTTGAGCTGTTTTTAAGTGTACTTGGCAAAGGGAGGTGGCTGCAACTTTGTAAGTGGTTACTTGGCGATAGCATGTTATCTGCCCGGGCCCATAGTGTTTGTGTGATTACAATATTGTAGAATGTGTTGCTGATTATTCTGCTTATCACTCTGATAATCGTTCCCTACACATTATGAAGACGGATTTTTCTTTGAGAAGGTTAGCTTAGAGAGAATGGGAGACATCTTTTCATTACTCACAAAATCTGTTTATTTCTTTCCAGAGAACAGAGCACAGCGGGAAGGGTAATAGGCTTTTTCTACATTATTTGATTTCACCAATCTTCAAGTTTACTCCTAGTTTGATCCTTACTGCTGGTGCCATCTGATTTTCCATATCACTAAGACACATAAAATAGGTCTGATCTTGCAAGCAAAAAGTGTTTCCCAGTTGGACTATGCACAGTACTATTACTGCATTTTACACTTACTACAACTGCCACTACAGTTTGCCAGATACAGTAACTTTCTGTTCTGCTTTAAACACTGTGGGAACAATTATGCTTAAAATATCTAATCATTCCAATTGCAAGGAAGACAAATTTGCCTAGGAAGGCAAGACTATACACCTTTACAAAACGTTATAAAGAGGTCGGTGTAATCCCTCATTCCTCCAGGAGAATTCCACTGTAGAAAAGATTCTAAAGGGACTGGACACCGTTTTGAAAATCAAGACGTCTGCATTTTAGATACATCTCAAATGTATTCAAACAGATTTTAAACACAGACCTCTATAACGGTTCTAAACCTTAATAAAATTGTCACCCTAATAACACAAAAAAAGAAAAAGCCTTACAACAGAAATGTGTACACTTTGTGCCTGTCCAAAACTATAATAATTGAAAAGTCTCAAGGACATGCTAAATTCTGGACTCTGTAAAGCACTTTTTGCAGTGGTGACACTGGAGGGGAAAAGCAGATAGAATCTCCTAAAGTCTAAATACCAAACCAATAAACCGAGAAACACAATCCCAATCTGGTCCCCGTGGAACTCCAAAAGACTGCCTTGTTCAGTGTTTAATCAGAAGCGGGGCTTAGATGGTCACATCCGAGAGCGCGCGAACACACCACAGCACAGTGTGTCTTTGAGAGGCACTTGGGTGTAACACACTGCTCCACGCCCCAGCAGCTCCTCGCACTATTAGCACGGTCTCACAGGGATGAATAGGCACTAGCACTAGTTCGCTTGAATAACAACATGGACAGTGTTGCTCAAATGTTATTGAAGCCGAGCAGGAAAAGTGGCTGAATGGAGAATCTGACATGAATCAAGAGTTGTCGAATGCTAACTAGACTCTGCAGACCCAAACCGACAAGTGTGGAACTAACTTATTTTATGATTTTTACAAAAGTTAAGATAAATCATCTTACACAAAAGAAGTTGCGAGTCTCTGATTACAGGGAAACATAATACTGACACTACCATCACCTGCAGTAAACTACAGCCCAGAGGAGGTAAAGGGGATTCATTTACACAGGCGCTACAGGAGAGCCCTCACAAAGACTGAAATTGTGCGTTATTCAAATTAACTTACCAGGACAGTGCAGAGTGAAATGAGGACGAGACCTGGGAAGGACCTGCAGGAAACTGTCTTAGCCAGATTCAAATTCACAACCCTGGGGCCAGCTGCAGATAAAGCCTCGCATATCAAATGTATTTATAGACCACAATTCGTACGAAGCGCAATTCAACGTGCTTTACAATGTTACAACACTTTAAAAAAAATAAAAACACTATATAGTTTATAAAAATATAAAACAGCGTATTTTAAAAATAAATCATAAAAGCAAATTAATATGGTATTTAAAATATTAAAAACCAGCATATGAGCTATTCACTCCACCACCGAGTGCAACGTAATCTACATTTTTCTTACAGAGACAAGATAGGGCAGGTGCACCAAGAGGGTGTGTACCCGGGACCCAGGGCCAAGAACTCTGTGCGACACGACTGCCACACCCACAGGACATGACAAAACATCTTTTCAAATTCTAGAGAAAAAAACAAAACTATTTTCAAAGCAATAGCATACTTGTTTTTAGGAAGGTTTAGAAAAGTATTACATTTTACTCAAGGAATTGAGTAGAATATTGTGCAGAATTTAATTCTATACCCTATTTTTTCCCATGCATTTCAAGAATTTCCAAAAAGTTCAATGCCACAAACTATTTTGAGTTCTACTTTTACGTACATGTAAAAATGGCATAAAGTGTCAAATCGGTGCTGATATTTTGGTGAATCAGAGACATGGAAGGTAGCAAGGGCAGGGAATAATGATGGTGCTGGTAATAGAGACTGGAGCCTGTAAATGAAGCGGGATGTGCACTGTGCTGCGGGCTGTTCCTTTGCACCTCTGACACACATGAAAACAGCACCAGTTTTATGTCGTACATGTTCCCAATCGTGTCACATACAAATCTGCTACAAACTCCCAATGCCTCTGTTGTTGGTATGCATGTATATGTATGTGTGCCGCCATATGCCAAGTATGTTGATTTGTGCCAACTGACTGCTGCACACGATTACCACCGAGCGTGTTTAAAAAAAGATGTTACATGGGAACAAAACACCTTTTCTTTTCAGCATCTACTCAGGTGGGGTCCTAGGGCAAGTTGACACGGAATTAATGAGCCATAGTAACTCCCTTCTTGTTCATTTGTGGAGTCATGTAGAAGGCACACGTTCGACTCCAGTATTTAACATGAATATTCAATACAGCAATTAACGAAGCCGAGTTCTAGACTCCGTTCTAATTGTGATGATGTTGGTAAACACGCCAAGCCGACAATCAGACAGGCAGATGTTCGCTTAGCTCAGGAACCACTGCACTGTTTTAATCATTTTAATAACACACTTTAGTTCTCAGATAGATTATATGTTACTGAAGTTTCTAGCGTCTGAGTATTTTGAGCAGCAACAATGATGTTCAACAGATAACCTTTTTCAACCTAAAAAACTCTCTTTCCCATCTGTTTATCACTGAATTATAGATGAATATTGTTTTCTCTGACAACCAGGCCAACCGGAGTTTAATAGAATGCGGTTCGGAATGTATTTAAGTATATTGAATGAATCATACCCAGAAATGTACAACAAATACATTGATAACTGTGATGGTAGTTATCAATGTATGGAGGTGATTCCTAAACTTAAATAAATTGTATGGTCCTTTGTTGTGAAAGAGCAACAAAAAGTGGCACACAATTGTCAAGTGGAAGGAAAATTGTATATTGTATATATGTGGATTTACAAATAAATAAAAAAGGAAAATGTAGGCATCGTGCAGAAGTATTCAGGCTCTTTTCCCGGAGTACAACCAGCTGCTGTCAGAAGTTCCGGATGATTGCTGAAAGAATAAATGTTGACCTAAAGATTCACTAGAGTTCTCCTGTGTGTAATTTAATCTCAGTATAAATGCAGCTGCTCTGTGAAGGTCACCGAAGTTTGTTAAGAAAATGTTGAGGAGCAAACAGCTTAATGAAGTCCCAGGAACACACCGGACAGGTCAGGGATAAAGTCATGGAGAAGTTTAAAGCAGAAATGAGGTTACACAAAGATTTCGCAAGCTTTGAACATCTCACAAAATACTGCCGTCCACCTACACTTACAGAACAAGGAGAGAACTGATTAGAGACGCAGCCAAGAAGCCCATGGTAACTCTGGAGGAACTGCAGAGATCCACAGCTCAGGGGGACAGGACTATTAGTCATGCTACACAAATCTGGCCCTGATGGAAGAGTGGAAAGAAAACAATGTCTGTTTTCTAGAAGCCAAGTGAGGGACACATGTGGAAGAAGGTGCTCTGGTCTGATCAGACTAAAATTGAACTTTTGGGCCTAAAAATAAAACATTACGTGTGGTGGAAAACAAGCAGCACATGACTGACTTGAGACGGGGCTGAGGTTCATCTTCAGCAGAACAATGGCCCTAAACATAAAGCCAGAGCTACAATGGAAAGGCTTAAACTAAACATATTCATGTGTTAGAATGGACCAGTCAAAGCCCAGACCTAAATCTAATCTAGAATCTGTGGCAAGTTCGGAAAACTGCTGTTCACAAACGCTCTCCATCAAATCTGACTGAGCTTGAGCTGTTTTGAAAAGAGGAATGAGCTAAAATGTCAGTCTGTAGATGAGCAAAGCTGGTGGAGACAAACCCCCAAAGACTTTCAGGTGTAATTGCAGAGAAAGGTGGTTGCACAAAGTATTGACTCATGTATGAATCATGTATCATTTTCCAATCACTTCACAATTGTGGGCCACTTTATGTTGCTCCTTCACAAAGGATGCCAATACATTTTTTTTTAACCCTGCGACGAGCTGGCCCCTGTCCAGGATGTGCCCCGCCTAAAGCCCAAAGTCAATGGGAAAGGCTCCGGTCACTCTAGTCGCTCAAGTCATTTTCTACCACTTGTTCCCAAAAATGAATGAATGATTCTTGGTTTACTCTCAAAGACGAGCCCTCATGTTCCCTCCTTTGTATGGCACAAGAAATATCACAAGCAAATCCACATTACAATTTGAATGTAAGAAATTGGCAAATGATTTATATGCAAAGAACCTGTTGAATTGTGCAGAAAATCCGTCTATCAAAATAACTAATTCTGAATTTCTTGTAATAGTTTATCCATTTATATTTCAGTCTTCTCTCAAATCTTAATGCTCCTGGATGTTTTAAATGTGAAAAATCACAAATGGAACGGCACAATTAGATAGAACAGAGAATTAGAACCGATTTAAGCCATTCATTCCTGCATAACGTAGTGTTTTTTTAATTTTGTTGTACATGTTGCAATGATAATTTAAGCATATTCTGTTCTACGGTGAAGGCATCAATTGTGACTATAACTATGACTAACATCGATCCTGTGGTAAAACCAAGGACTGATAATACATCATATACCACGGATGTAAAAGCAAAAGTCATGAAAATGAAAAAACCTTTGTATTTCTCACAGTAAACTGAAGAGACTGAAATAAATCTCAACTACTGAAGGCACACGAGTAACGGTCTTCTCAGTGTGGCACAACTACAAAGCATCTTTTACATTTGTACCGTCCAGAGGCTGTTTAAAGCAGGTGCTACTGTCTGAATGTGCTGAAGTGTACGCACACGGCACTGCAGGACCACGCACTGCACAATTCATGAGACATCTTGTAGTTAACACAGTTTGCAGCAGGAAAAGGTAGTGCAGAGAGGTGGGGACTTCAGTACAACAGTATGATCGTTCAAATGCAACTTTTATATGTTGTTGTTGCTTTGCCTGAGTGGTTTATATTGTACACGTGAGCCTACAGACACGGGGTATAGTTATTTCTACATAAGCTGCGTGCTAAAGACCCCGGCAGCTGCACTTCTCCAGTCTGACGTAATCCTCAAACACTTTAATATTTAATTGAAGTGCTATGAAATTAAAAGGCATACAGAGAAGAGGTAGAAGGAGAGAAGAAAAAGACGCAGGAGGTGCAGCGTACTAGACAACCCAAGCCATTACAATCAAATACATTGCTTCCCTAATTACAAATAGATTGATAATGGATTACTTTAAGAGAAAGAGGGGCCCTTAACTAAAACGATCAGAGATTGAAGTGGACTTTTGCTTTTAACAACAACAAAGTTCCACTTGCATTAAGCTACTTAACATAAAAATACCATAATGTGTATTACTGTACTGTGTGGAAAGGTGCTGCCACTACAAAAGCAGAACAGCGCCCCTGTCTGGTTACTTGTAGGTAGTGCAAAGAAAACATGACGTCACATATAGAAAGAGCTGGATGCTTTTAAAGGGTAGTCTATGGCAACAATTAAGACTGCTTACAGACACTTGAACGTAATGTAACCTTTTAACGTAATTTGCATGCCTTAGAAAAAGGGCTTAAATGAAGGGATTTGGTTCAATAAAATGCTTTATAATTAGATGCAGGTGTCAAAATGTCAAATTTCAGTGTTACAATTATTGCCCATAAAACATCACGATTTAACGATGATTCACTTAGAGAAATGGAACAGTGAACTCTTTTTGGGCTATATATTGAAGAAGAAATGTTGCACAATAATAATTTTTTGGTTCTCACGATGATAGTGTTGCCAGAATAATCACAGTTATCAATGAACCTACATTCCTAGTGCACAGTGATCTGATTTTATTTCTCTACCACTTATTTATATGCATTTTTAAAAGAAAAATTGTGAGAAAAACAATATTTTTAAGGCTTTTGTAGCGCTAAACACTTCATAATCTAAATATAGTACCTCCTGTGTCAGTGAGAGTGCCTTTACATCAGCAGGTCGTGTGACATGGCGCGTCCCAAGTGTGAACGGGCCCATGTTGAAGCTGACGTGCTGCTGGCAGGTGATTAGCACCGAGTCAGAGCCCACTGCCCCAACACACGTCATGGCCCGCTACCCCCTCATTCATACATAATTATATGACAGTCACTGATGTCCTTCACATGTCCGCAGGCTGCTCCATACACAGATAAAAGGAAAAAAAAAACGAAGGTAGAAACCATATAATTAGCAATTTGAGTCATTTTAATTACTTTCTAATAAGAGGTGGTGAGTTTTGTGGGTTTGGAACGGAGAGTTGGCTCACGCAGGAAAAGGCTGACAGGGAGCAGAGGCTAATGATTCTGTCAGTCAATAGGCTGGCTGCTCTGTCACTGCCGTCCTTCTCCATCTCGTCAAAGCTGTCAATCTGAATGCTCTACCTTAGACACAGAAGAGAAACTTTCAAACTCAATACTCAATACTGTTATGAAGTACAAGCAAAATTAGGGCAGCACAATATATGGCAAGAGTATCCATATCGCAAGATCGGCCGACGCAAAAATCAATGTGTCACAGCAACACAAAGTTTCTCGATTTGACAGAAATCTACAGGTTTTAAAATGTCTCTGTTTTGTGTCTGTTAAGTGTTTTTATTTTGACAGAGTTTGACTCATACATTAAGGCCGTGGTAGGGGGGTCCCCAAATAACATGAAAAATGTATAATTGCGCCTTAAACAAGGTTGACACTCTTCAAATTAAATTGTAAATGCAGATTATTTGTTGGCCTACCAAAGTAATTGATTCAGTCAATTACCTCAATCAAACATGGGGGTATTATCAAGTTTTTATGTTTGGGGGTCGCGAATGCCATTGGTTGTTAGTCTGGGGGTCACGACTGAAAAAGGTTGAGAACCATCAATTCAGAAAATTATCAATTTGATTCTGACAAGACGTAATGAATGAAGACTTAAGGCTCGCCATCATCCATAAAGCTCCCCCTAAGCCAATTCAAGGAAATCCCCTAATCGCCTGCCAAGGTTTTTACATGTTTTGCCGTATTACAGTAACAGGATTGTAAGACGTATCCAGCTGCACCCATCCTCCCGCCGTGAATAGATTGGTGTGGTTAGCATTAATCTGCAAAGCCTTATGTTGCTTTTGCATAATTACCATAAAACATTGCAGGGATGTTCTGGTCCGCTGTGGAGGCTGGGAAAAAATGGCTATTTGAAAATTTCTGAGGCACAGCAAACTGAGCAGACATAAAACAGATAAGATACTAAAAAAACCACGTTGCTTTTAGGCCGGAAGATTTATGATGTGCAATTATATTTATGAACTCAAAAGATCTCGTCACATCGCAGCAGTTTCTTCTGTTGTTTTATATTGGATACAAAGCATTTGGAGTTAAGAAGTGGGCAATATATTGATACGTAGATATTATTATGAATGCTGTTTTGAAAAATTTGCAAAATGCTGTATCGTTTATGGTAAAATATAGTTCACACTCTCTCACACACACACACACACACACACACACACACACACACACACACACACACACACACACACACACACACACACACACACACACATTTTAGCCATAGACATCAATTTTGCATCATATATCTTATAGACAGAACTAAACCAAGGATAAAACCTGGACCAATATCACAACATATAATATAGCCTGCCCTGAATATCATTTTTAGGATGCTCCAAAAATAATCGACAACTACATTTTTGTTAATATCACTCATTACTACTACTTTGAGGACAAAACTAATTGACCTCACTAAACAAGGTCAAGGTATAATCTGTTGATATTAACAATACCATGTAATCTTATCAACCTGTGTATTTGCATTCACAAACAAAAGTTTACTAATCACCAAACAATAAATTAAAACCTCGCCTAGATTTGTAAATACTCTGAATTAGATTAAAAATGCCTGCTCCGTGACAGTTGGTGCTGGATTACAAAGATATAATGGAATTTGAGGGAGAACACTCTGTGCTTCCTGCTGGTTATAATCAGTTACTGTTGGAAAGCTTTGATAAATTTGAATTTGTACTGCATTCAGTGGGTTATTTAAGGACAGCGCAGTGAACAGAGATTTAAAAGCAATTAAAACGACATCATCACAAACTAAGTACTATTTTTCATATTTATTTTGCACTTAAATGCACTTGCTAACCTCCTTTATCTTCTGGGCCACATTCCTACCACTACTGCAGCTGCATGACCTGATAAAGTCAAGTAGACGGTACATGGCTGGAAACAAAATGAGCTTTAACAGCGCCAAATAGAGAAAGTGGGCGAGCAGAGCAGAAAATGGGTGTGAAACGTTGCAAACATTGATGAAGTTATTACGGAGGAGGCACCTGACAGCTGGCAGACAGAAGACTAGCCTGGCTCTTTGGTTCTCACTGCACCAGATGGATTGACCGTATCTGTCCATTTCACTTACCTAAACATCAGCACTGGTGATACTTAGACTTAATCAGATAATGTCGGCTTGATGAAAATCAGCAGAAAATAAATTGATAAAAGATTGATTAAACAAAAGCACATTTGTGTTTTAGTTAGTTATGTACAAAGTTGCAGCCGTTACTACGAAAACACTTTGTAATCATAAAATAAGTATTTAAATTAGATTTCAAGTATGATATACACATCTACACATTTTCCCATGACTGAATAGACTACTATAGCACAACACCACCCTCTAGTGGTCTTTCGCCATCACTACTGCATAAACACAAATCAGCACCAACTTCATGGACAGCTCCTAAAATCAATTGCAACAGCATCAACGAGGCTAGGTCATAATTTCACATCACATTTTACTATTAAACATTGCAAAATTAAAACCGGTCCTTAGAGTAATACATGTTGTTTTTTATTGCTTGTCGCTAGGTAATTTATTGGCAATCTGTCATGAGAACACAGCTTTCGAGCAGCCCCCGAACAGTATAGATTGATGTCCGATTATAAAAACATCTATCATGTGGACAGAGTGAAATTGAAGCTTTAGCCTGTGTGTTTGGGCTTGAGTTCATCACATTGTGGGGACTCAAATCTGTTTGAAGACTTGCATCCTTTATTATGACATGAACAACATGGTTTAAAGTTATGAAATGGGTTGAAATCATTTGATGTTAGGCGATTGTACTTGCTAATTGTCAAGTGTTTACACGTACGAGTCGAGCACTGAAGTCGTTTTGAAAAGCCTGTTTATTACGTCATTTTTCAATTGATTTTTTCAGAGCAAGTGCACTGAAGATATCAAAGCCATGGAACAGAGATGCCGGCACACTGAGGAAGCTGTGCGACGATCCATGCGTAGTTTGTGGAGAGTGTCACAACTGATGCTACGGTGCAAAGGTGACCCATTCTATCACTTTAGAGACGGTTACCATTACATTACATTTGTCTCCCCCTCGAGTATAAACACGGACAGAGACCTCCAACACAAAATATCGCTTTGGTGGGCAGACGTGTTAAAAATTCACAGCGTGTGGAGCTGTCAGGTTCAGTAAATGCATCACTTTACACCAAGGGCAATAGCAGCAAATATGACAGAAAGACAAAAAGCGCAAGTTAGAGAGTTTAGATAATAGAGAAGATTTCTTTACGCGCTGCTACGATCAATCACTGGAAACGGAGGTCAAAAAGTGATTGGAGAGGAGCGGTCGGCTGGAGAGAATCTACAGTATCAGCAATTCAAGCCATAAACCAACATCTGTTTTTCGTCTTTCGCTCGCTCGCTCGCTCCGCTCACACTCTCCTCCCTTGACCTTAAGGTCTTGAGTACACATAGACGCACACACTTTACGCTCCTCTCAGTAATGACGAACTGCCACTATCAGCAGGTCTGAGGCACTGAGCTAAGCATTTCCTGGTCATCCCCAAGGATCTTTAACACTAACCATGACACAACCTGGTTTACTGTTATACCACTATGCGCCCAATACATCACTGTAAGACGGGCTGATGACTTTATCCACATCCAGGACGAATCTCTTCTTGTGTAGCCAGATCTTGTCATGTTTGAGTAGTGCTCTGTAAAGTACCTTTAGCTTTTAGGGCTTATTTGATGCTTGTTTTTATAACTATTGTGTCTATTGTTGCCCTCACAAACCCTTGGTCATCATAACACAGATTTATTGCAGTCTGGAAGTTTCAATCGTATTTAAATACAACAAAAACTGTACAACTAAATGGTAATACACTGACAAAAGTACAATAACTTTTTTCAGTTGGATGTTCCCTTGAAGGGCCCTGAGCTTATTTGATATTCTCACCACATCCTCTGCCCTTATCACTCATCTGACCTTTGAATCTGCATGGATCCAAATCAAACAGTTTCTCAAAGTGTTTCTTTGTAAAACTTGAATGGTTCTCTCAGAGCTGTCTTCCAGATTAAACCTGCCTGTTGACTCTGGTCTCTCAGATTAGTAGAAAAGCGTACACATTCTTGCTATTCATCCAGCAGACAGAAGGCAACGTCAGATCTGAATTATAATGACTGGAACAGAAAATCCCTGGGCTTTAAAGCAGTCTGGTTGAATGAAGGGAGAATGTGCAGAATAAGAATGGCTGATTTCAATGCTCAGTGTGAGTGGCTGTAGATGTGTGGGAGAGAGAGAATACACCAGGCCAAATCCTCCTGTATTCACCCTGAAGAGGATGGATGTGAGGCTGCATACAGGAAAAGGACCTGGGTCACGCTGCCCTCTTCTGGATAGGAAAGGCAGTTTTTGTGCTGTGCATAACTTTTTCAAAAAACTTCTGCCTCGGAAAATATAACAGCTGCACAGTAAAGCAAATATGCATATTTAACCAAGAACAGAGCAGAACTAAAGCAACCCAGCAGTGGCATGTATTACTGACAATGTGACATATGTCTGCAGTAGGGCTAAGCAATTAGTCAAAATTTTAATTGAGATTCAGTCATGTGTAATAGTCAATGAAATTATATTTTTATCATTGTTTATGTTTTTAGTATTATAATGAATTATTTGATGTGGCGTCTTACCGCCCAATAAAGTTCCTAGTTTGTGAATTTTGTTCACTGACAATGTGACTAAAACTGATCTGCTTGTATCTTTTGAATGAAGCAGTTCACAGCCAAGTCTCTGTCAGTAAAATCATGTGATTTTGGAGCTGAGTTCAGACATTGGAGAAAGAAAATGGGCTATTATACTTTATAAATTCAAGCTATCTTTTATTTTTGAGGTTAAATTTTGGCAGCGACTTCTGCCATCTAAATAGTCTTTTAAATAAAATCAGTACTGAAAGCAGAAAAAACAGCTAAGAATTGCCTAGCCCAAATCACAATTTTAAATATACATGTGTAACCTTTTTTTCTTACCTTTCTGATTCAACCCAAACATTCCAAAGCTAGTTACTTCCAGTCTTGTCAAGCGTAAACAGTGATGTGTTTTTGTATACTTTAAGCAGCGAGAAACAACGCTGAAAAACCAAAGCGTGACTTACCGGGGTGCTGCCATCTGACAGGGTCGTCATGCTGATGGACATGCTCATCTTGTCAGAGGAGGAGAGGGACGGAGGGGAGGGGCTTCTCTTCTCCACTTCCTGTTTCTGGAGGAAGTCGCGCCAGGCCCTCTGAATGCTACACAGGCATGCAACAGAAACAAATCAAGATCAATAAGAAAAACATGAGTGCTATAAATACTGTATACTCACATCAACACCTTGGTCTCAATGGGCTGCAGATTCATATTGATGTGGTTCATGGTCAGGTGATCACTGCAAAGATGGAGAGAAGGGTCATTTAAAGGACGCATATGCTCACAAATGCACAGGCGCAATCAGTGCACCTTATCAGTATTTAAACAGCCTGCCCCCGTCTACAGGGAATGAGTTTATTTCAACATACAAGGCCAGGTGCTGTGAATGTCTCTGTGTTTGGTGTTATAGGGAGAAAACACACCTCTGCAGCGGGAAAGGGTCGCAGTCCACCTGCTCCAAGCCGCTCTGGAGAGTCTTCATCTGCTCCTATAAGACAGAACCAAAGTAGAGGGGAAATGTATTTATTTGACAGTATAAAGCAAGCAATTTGACAGGGTTAATCAGACAAATTAAGTGCATAATGGCTTTCCAAGATTTTTTTTTTTTATTTCATATATTCAGTTTTCAAGGTTGAAATAACAATTCAACTCTCCAAAGTATTCTTGTTTCATAATTTCTCTACTTTTTTCCCCAACAAACAGTATATAGTCAATAGACAGCAATTACTTTTTCCGATTAGGCTATTAGCAGTACATTTTTAATAATACTTGCGATGAGACAATAAAACATTTTAATAATTGTATCCGTTTATTGTGGTTTTTTTGTGTTAATATTAAAATGAGAAATACATTTTAAAAACAGAAAATTTGGGATGGGACAGTAAAATATAATATTGTTTAATGAGTTTAAAAAGGTACATTAATTGTCCGGTGTATATTTTGTATAATGGTGATAATCACCATAATCACTATATTGTGAATAAAAATCAAGTATCCATATTCTTGTGTCATTTTTACTATAATAGTTGTTTCATCATAGAACTCATTCATAATATTAAAATTATAATTATTAATACCCATACATTTTTTGAGCGTAACTGTCTAACTGCACTTATTTTGGCCATGATAACTGTGACACAAAATTTCAATATTATCACATACTTAGTGGTAACTGAAGACTTCTCAATTGATGTATATGTATAAATATATATTTTAAAGTGTATTATTAATGGAAATTCAAAAATGTTGCTTTCTTTTTGACAGTTTGATTTGGCAGTGCTGCTTCTTTGTTATAAAGGAGAGGAGAGGTGTTCTGGGCATGTCCCGCTGGGAAGAGGCCCCTGGAAGACCCAGGACACGCTAGAGAGACTATGTCTCTCAACTGGCCAGGGAACGCCTCAGGATCCTTTCAGAGAAGCTGTAGCAAGTGTCGGGGTGAGGGAAGTCTGGAGTCCCTCATTAGATCGCTGCCCCCCTTATATTCAATACATCAGAAATGCATCCAATATTTAATGCATAGAATATCACTTTGTCAGTATAATGCCATCGTGAGTGAGTAAATAATGATGAATAAGTGCAAAGCAGTTGAAATCTTTCTGATCCTGCTGCATGTGAATGTGTGTACAAGTATGAGCGGATGCTGATCAGTGTGATTGAGAGTGCTGAGCTCAGGGCTCCACAGTCACTGGCAGATTATTGGCATGGGCTGTGTTCAAAATAAACCTCGGCACAAACTCCAGCCAATTCTGCTGCAGCAGCATTTTCCAGGCGTTAGGCCCAGGCACAGAAAGGGGGAGTGAAAAAGGTGAGAACAACTAAAGGAGTCAGCCAAGATACAGGATACAACCAAACTTCAACCATAGAGAAGCTGTAAAACACTGGTGTCGTACACGCTGCTCTGCTCAGTTCACCTTTACTGTCAGATTCAACTTGTGAGGCGCATCTCGGATAAAAACAAGAGGCTAAACCAAAATCGTTTTGCCTTATAATTTTAATTCAATTTATAATCCAGATTGACTTTTAAAACATTTTGGCCTTTAGTCATTCAGTCAATTAGTCAATTAATTGGTCGATGGAGTCTGGACCAACATTTCCATTAGTTCACCAATTATTTTATTGCGATTACAAAGATTTATTATGGAAAACAGCAGAAAGTAGAAGATATGTCATTTTACAGATAAATACAATGTTTACAATGGTAGTTTTCTGCAAAAATATGGATAATTGTATGAACTCTGTCATCATATACGTCATAAGGCGCTGGTACAGCTGGCAGCCCGGTGTAAACGCTCTCTCTTCTTTCTCACACTTATTGTGCTTTATCTCATATATTTTGTAAATATAGTTAGTATATTTTTTCTATTTTACTGTACGATAGGGACACGCGCTGGAATAGTTTTTTAATTCAACTGTTTTTGACTTTTTTCGGCTGGATTTGAGCGTTTTTCGTTGCGTTCGTTGTGTTGTTGTGACGTGAGCTAGCTCCGAGCGAGCCCACCAGCCCCCCCCCGCGCCCTCCGGCCGCGCTAAAGTACGGCGTGTCGTCGGTACACGTTTATATACACGTTTATATGAAAGAGGAACTAACCCTAACCCACGAACGATCGGGACACGCACTGGAATCGCTTTAAATTAACTTGTTTTGACTTTATTCGGCTGGATTGAGTGTTTTCGTCGTGTCGTTGCGATGTGTTTTGGCTCCGAGTCCCCCGGCCCCGCCCCCCGGCTCCGGCCCCGCCCCCCGGCTCCGGCCCCCCGGCTCCGGCCCCGCCCCCCGGCTCCGGCCCCGCCCCCCGGCCGGCGCCGTACCGCGTTTACACAAAGGAAGAACTAATGAAACTGCGGAGAACAGTCGTCTTACCCGGAGATCGTCACGTTATCCCGTCGCAATACTGACCTAACCTAATACTGATGTGCAATTCTGTCGTATGTGCAATTACTGTGAAATTCATGTGCAATTACTGTGAAATTCATGTGCAATGGTATTTATTTATTTGTCTATGGGAGTTTTTATTTATTTATAGGAGATCTTCTACTGAAAGTGTTTTTCAGACTTCCTATAAGTGATCTGTTCTTCTGTATCTACCTCTGTATCTACCTGCGTTGCACCAATGAAATTTCCCCATGTGGGACAATAAAGGAATATCTTATCTTATCATGTGGTGTTATCAGTGCACTTTGGGTCAGTGGTATGATCATTGAGCTACTCGTACTTTTTTTAAAGTCAACTAATCATCTTTAGCTGACCAATCATTTCTTTAGTCCACTACAGTCCAGGATATACAGTTTTCCCTCCTAAACTGTTGCGGTAGTTCTCCTGCTCACTTTCTTTTCGCTCCATCTTTAATAGTGCTGCGTAATGAGGACAGGCCTTCCTCTACATAATTGAGCAGACTAATTCAATTACAAGGGAGCAACAAAGTTTAAGTGGAGCAGTTCTTCCTGACGAGCACACAGAGTCACATCAGGCCATAGACTCCTTCACTGGTTTTATTGGAGCTTTTATATGGGAGAGTTTTGCATGTGTGCTGATATGTGAATAGGATTTACTGTACATTCTCTCTATTAAAACAGCAACTACTGCACTGACATATGGCACCACTTACAGTATATACCAAGAATTATATTAGCTTTGATAGTTATTGCTTTTTATGTACCCACCACTGCAAATGTATGCTTTAATGTTGCTTTAAATATAGCTGCATGCGGTGATTGTGCAAAAGATTATAAATTAATATGCTTTGTGAAAAATTTTAAGTTATTGCTCAGGTCAAACATCAATAACTAGCATCTCTGCCAAAGTCCATACACTTGCAGTACATTAGTAAAAACACCAAAAGTAAACAAAAAAGCTGTGGAACAACCCGATATCATCAGCCCTCCTCACAGAGAGGGAGAGGCTGGACAAAGTCATCAAGAAGTCCAGCTCCGTCCTGGGCTGTGCTCTGGACTCGGTGCAGGAGGTGGGGGACAGGAGGGTCCTGGCTAGATTCACATCTATGCTGGACCATGAGTGTCACCCCCTGCAGGACACTCTCTCCGCTCTGGAGAGCAGCTTCAGTGAGAGACTGATCCACCCTCGCTGTGTGAAGGAAAGGTTCCGTAGGTCTTTCCTTCCTGCTGCTGTCAGACTTTATATCAAACACTGTTAGTCCTGAACACTCGCAATAATGACCTAACCTAATACTGATGTGCAATTCCGTCATATGTGCAATTACTGTTGTAATTCATGTGCAATTACTGTGAAATTCATGTGCCGTTGTGACACATATTCATGTGCAATTACTGTCATGACCACATGCAATGGTATTTATGTATTTATTTATTTTATTGTTTATTGTTATCTTTATTATTTTCCCCCTCCATCCCTTGTTGGGTAATGGGAGGTTTTGTCTATGGGAGTTTTTGTTTATAGAAGATCTTCTACTGAAAGTGTTTTTCAAACTTCCTATAAGTGATCTGTTCTTTTCTTCTGTATCTACCTCTGTACCTACCTGCGTTGCAACAATGAAATTTCCCCATGGGGACGATAAAGGAATATCTTATCTTATCTTATACAGTAGGCCTACGGATATATCTTTGAACACATGCCAAGTTTAGTATTCTTAAACCTTCCATTGGTTTCACATTAGGCTAAATAAACATTATGATGTGTGACAACACAATCTCGAGCTCTATTGAGCCTGCAAGCTCTACATACCATTCAATCCAGTGCTCAAGTCAATGCTGCCCTGGGGCCAAATGATGGAAAGCATGGCAGCCAATCTGTGACCACTGGCAATTCCTCCCTCACATTCACACAAAGGCAAGGTGGATCTTACCCAAAGACACAACACCACTCAAATCAAACAGATTAAACAATGTTCATATGAATTTATCAATATCCCAGCCTCCCGCATCCTTAGACAAATGTCCCAACGCCCCCATCTTTAGACCCGTCTTCTCAACAAGGAAAAACTACAAAACCTCTTTGGGGAAAAAGCAGAAAGTTCGAGAAGTTCCAAAGTGAAGGAGAGATCTGACTCCCTCGGTTTGTGTGAGAAAACCAATGAGCCACTGCTACAATATGTCTTATTAAATGGGACTGTAGCCAATATTTAACAATTGAAAACAAAATATATCTTTTGAATGACCAAGTACTATAAAAAGGAAACTGAATCCTTAAATGTAATAATTGTAAGAAAATCCTATACTTTTCCATCCTTGACTCCCTCGGTTTGTGTGAGAAAACCAATGAGCCACTGCTACAATATGTCTTATTAAATGGGACTGTAGCCAATATTTTAAGTAATAAAGCAAAATCGGTTTTCCTCAGTCCAGATGTACTGCAAAAGCAGCTCTCAGGGTCAAATTGAGAGAGATTGTTCTGTCAGCATTTAATAATAGAGCATTGTATTCTTCACGAAGCAGGAACTGTACCATTTGTATTCTAATGTTTGTTAACTTTACCGTGATGGCAAAACTCACTCGGAGTGCATTGAGTAAGTGAGTACGTGGACTGCAAGTAGTTGTTCCGTTTTTCAGGCTGTTTTCAAGTGTCTCAGGCTCTAAATGAACTTTGAGGCTAATATACAATAGCACTGTACTTTGCACACTAAAAAGGTGTAACAACCAACATATGCTGACACTAAAATAGCAAATATTATAAGGAACATTCAAACATTCACGGTTATTGCAATTCAATACTTTCAGCAGAGCAAATGTATGCTCTGTGCTGTTAATAAATACAACAGTAGCATATTTATGTGGCTTGTATGGATGAATAACTCTTAATAAATGCTTCTCACATTCAAAATATCTACTTGTTATTGGCTTTTCGCCCAGTCTCACAGAGGATGGCAATGTTTTCCTCATTACAACTCCTCCCTAAAGGAACAAGCAGCTCATTAGGTAGAATCAGGGCCTTTGACGAGTGATCAATGGTGGCTCTAAAGAAGTGTTTTTCTTTACTCTGTCTCTTCAACTTCTTTTTATTTCCCGTTAAAATGGCAAACACTAACGGCGCACACTAAGTCTACGAAGTCTGGGTTTGGATTCACTCTGCATCTGCCAAATGTTATATTAGCTAAGCATCAACTGTTTTCATTTCCCTCACAAACTGATTTAGCCATTGGAATCCCGGCTTACAGCTCCTCTGGGTAACGTTTGAAGAAATCTGAAGTGGAAGTAGACGGATAACTCATCCTCAAATTGCCCCTCGAGAACAAATAAAGTCAAACTTGACAGAACAGATCCGTCGTTCAATCAAGTCACTAACGTATACTAGACTCTGCTGCAGACATTTTAACTTAGTTTGTAGAAGTTATAAAAGTCACTATGTGCAGGGAGACGATTTGTGTTGTCAAAGAGATTAAAGAGAGGAGAGAGGAAGCGCTGGCGAGTGGAGGAGCACAGAGGAAACGCTCCAATGTATACGTTTACGCAAGTCTCACAAACAGCAGTAGCTCACCCAAAGTTAGTTGTTAAATCTATCTGCATGGCCTTGTGTCCTTGGGTGACGCACACAAATATATACAGCAATAAATCAACAAATAAATACAACAAACACAACTATTCACTCTTAAAGTGTACGTTGGTGCTAAAAGTATTTATTTATTATAATTTAAAACCATCTTGTTTCTATTGCTTTGAATTAACGCAGTTTTTTTTTGTTGGGTTTTTTGATTAGTACATTTTCTGTTTTCCCCTAAAACATACTGCAGCATACAAACATACACACTGTCTCTTCTAATAGTAAAGTATTCCATTCTTTGTCATACTTTGAGAGACGAAAACAGCACTCTGATTGGGTGGGCTACTTCAGCTTTACTTTGCTGTCTAACGGTCTGACGGTTCTTGTCAAAGAATGCATGCGAATATAATAAATGTGGGAGTTTGTCAGCACTGGGGACGAGTTGGTTTGATTTAAATACTTGCTTCCTTTTTTTCCTGTGTGGCAATCAGGTACGCCAGCTTTAACATACCCAGACATAGAGTATATGTGTAAAACAAAATGATCCAAGTACGAATACCCAAACTTGACCCTATATAAACTGGGGGTTTACATAATTTAGTGGCAGAGAAGACAGGAAATCTATAGTCATTTTGGGCTATGGCAGTGCCAAGCAGGTCTGTATTGATTGTGTAAGAGCATGTGTTGTTGAATTTATAGGCAACCCAAAAGTGAAGAGAAGCCTGAAAGATACCAGACACCCGGGACCCTCCTTTATTTGCCACAAAATAAACCAAAGAAACTACTTAGAACAAGACTGATTGGATTAGACCCAAGTGAACGAATTATATGAGCAGTTTCATCAGAGCATCTAAAAATGTCCAGAAGCGCTGCGGGTCCTAGAAGAAAAACAACAAGCTCCTGGACACTATAACTATGTCTATACAAAGTCTATATAGTCTCTTATCGCGGTTGTAAACGGCTCACTGCTGGCAAAGACATTAAGTAAAGACTCACTTCAGCCAAAAATAAATAAAATGTAATGAAAGTAATGTTTACGCCTTAGTTAAAATGAAAAATGTATATACTGTCATCAGCATGTGAGCATTACCTTGTCCTTTGCTGGCCCATTAGCACATACAGTACATACACACAATAACTCACAAAGGCCTCACCTCTTTGGCGAAGGTAAACAGGTCAAAGTTGAAGAGTGGCCATTAGAATAACATTAGCCGTGTCAGGTCGGTGCAGAACACGTGCAGAGCTATGAGTGCCTTCAGGCTGCAGCTGTAGATCACCTGCTTCCAGCACCAGGGCCTGTCTCTGCTCACTGGCTGGATATTGATATGCTGAACATGAGCTGCACATTAAAAACCGCCTCCTGCCCTTTATTATCACTTTAACAGCACTTCAGGGTCCTGATATAATCTCAGCCTTTTATTTGCCTTATTGTTTTTATATTGTTTTCACAGCATTATTGATGTTTGCCATGGCCTGTGTGTGGGGCATATATGGCTCGATCTTCTTGATACATGTTTTAGATGCCAGGGCACATTCCGTTTTTCAGTATAAGTGGAACACAAGTTCAGGCATCTTGCTGTTATTTGGAGCTTTTAATATTAGATCAACAAACATTTGAGGAGATTGATTTTCCGTAGAATATTTTGTACACGTCGTACCTGTGAGTACATCAAGAGTCCCAAAACAAAAAAAGGGAAACTAAGGACCGTGTCCGGAAGGGTATCCATAAGCATAAAACCTTTAACAATTTAGAAATAAAAATTACTGATGATCTGTCCAGGTAGAAAAGATTCAAAATTTATCAGTAAAATGTGAATTTACATTTTGTAATACTTATTTATGCTAGTACATGTTATGCTTTCAAAGTAAAATTAGCCCTGTTGCCATAGCAATTAACAATTGAAAACAAAGTATATCTTTTGAATGACCAAGTACTATAAAAAGGAAACTGAAACCTTAAATATAATAATTGTAAGAAAAGCCTATACTTTTCCATCACCAGGGATTTTACTAATCTGCCTACATAGGTTAAAATATCAATTATAGATATGGGAATGCTGTTCCGAAGATGCAAAACATTTGAACATCAAGTATATTGAAAAATGCTGCACAAAGAGCTAATTAACAACTTACTGTATGTTGTAAATTTCCAAATAGGAGAATAAAGTTATATTTTTGCACTTTTGTGACTCATTTCACTGCTTTTTCTGTTGGATTGACGTCTGAATATTGTTGTCGGGATACTCCTAAAAACTACAGATATTATTTTTTGTCAATATGCCCAACCCAACCCAATGTGATTTGAGCTAAAGCAAAGGACGTTAGGATGTTTAGACCCCAAAAGAAACACTTTCTCAAGTCATCAATGAGCTGAAGACCAAACCGGACAGGAGTGAAGTGCGGCTGTGAAATTGACTTACATGGTCCAGCTCGCAGCTACAATGGACAGGGGACACATTAAGGTAGTGCATTTTGCGCTAGACCAAAAGTGATATGGCTTAAAGTGGTCAGGGGAGATAAAGTATTGGTCCTGAGGTAGCTGTGGGGCAGAGGAAGGCGGGAGAGAGAGAAGATGAAAAGAACAGGGCTTTGGGCGCTGAAGAAATTAAACTGGACTGATGCCAGTGAGCCACAAAGTCCCGGACGGAGAGCAATGGCCTGCCTTCATCCTGGCTGTACATGTGCTGTAAATCTGTCCCCTGCTCCTCGGGACTCCGCCACACGCATCAAACTCTCACATAGTATGAATACGCTCGCTTTTAAAAGAGGTACATAAGACTATATAGTGGGCAAACTAATCTCCCCAACATTTATGTCTCAAATGTCTTCTAAGGCTGCACAACATGCTACAATTGTATTAAAAGGCCAATTTGAATTGACAAAATGATCAAATCACAAAAACTGCAATTATTTAGGTAATAAAATAAAGGCTATTGCACAGAATGTTCTTTGCCAAATGTTCTGAACCATAGAAAGGTGCACAGCAGGCCACCGCGTTTGACACAGTTCTGGGGTCTGAGTAATGATAATATAAAAACTCTTTTCTTTATTTTCAAACAGGAAATTTGAATTCAGATTGGAAAATATTTTTTTTCTCAATATTTGTCTAGTATTTTTTATCGGCAAAAGCTCTCAAGGTTTTAAGGAAGTTCTAGTAAGCAGCATCCTGACAAGTTAAAAGGCTGATTAAACTGTTTCTATCACTCCAAAAACTTCAGCTTTCACTTTCCATGCTTTCTCCTTTCTGCTGTGGTCCAAATAAATCCTTGTAATCTTCATAAAATAATTGGTTGATTGACTTGATTACTCGACTAAATTATTGAAAAACTACAGCACAAATTTGGTGCATTTTATTCTAAAACCCTATTTAATTCCAGACACTACTGGCCACACTCATTTATACATCATTAAAATGGGCAGTGGCAATACAACAGGAGGTCCACTAGTTAAAGCAAAAGAAAACTGCATTCTGTCAACTGCACCAAAACATTATTACTATTTTTTTTCAACCTCACATAAAAATAACCTTTGTCCAGTTGACAAAATAACATTTTCTTTTGTTACAGACTTGTAGCAAAAGTGCCTTTCAGGTATACCTAATCTTAATGAGCCATCTCAGCAAACAAATGCGCACCAACTGTTGTGGCTATTCTTTAAATGGCCATATCTATTTTTTTTTCCTATTTTGCATTTTATAAATTGTTTGCCGAGACCGTTTCTTTCTCACGTTTCATTCATAGCACTGTTGCTTTGAGCCCAAACAATTCTCTGTCACTTCCAAAATGTGCCATGACAGAACCCCATAATGACTGTGTCCTCACAGGTTCAGCACCATCATACCATCTGCTATAGTCCATACTGTACCTCTTCCCTCTCACAGAGCCGACCAGGCAGCTACTATCAGTCAGCCATTCCCTGGAGTGCTTTGGCCAGCCAGCCGACGCCATCGCTGCCATCCGCCCTGGCTTCCTCATTGCTCTCCTCTGCCACAGGGACACATGACCTGCCACAGCACGGCGCAGACCCGTGTGTATGGGCAGCACGAGATAGCACAAGCGTCTGTTATCTAGTTTGTCCTGGCCAGACTTTCCCTCCACCTGGCTGCACTAGATGTGGGCATATTTGTGCAATGGGCTCCACTGTCCAGACGGATACGATGTCGTCCCTGAAATTCACACCCACTGCTTTTCTACATCTCACACACAGGCAGTGAGCCCTGGGGCTGGCTAATGACCAACTGTGTCGCCAACACAGGGGACATGTACACAGCCAGGAAATAAACAGTGCAAAGAGAATGCCTATAGACGACAGAGTAACAGCACAGAAGGCCTTTACATAACAACAGTGGAGAGCAATTGCGGGTGTCTAAGGTGGTCAATTATACAAGGCATTACAACTGTTCACACATTAACGTAACATTACGACAACTGACATGTAAACTGAAGGACACATTTGTTTTTTGGGGGCTAGTAAATGGGATACAACACAGGTCTGTCTCTGAATCAATCCAAATTGATCACAGAAGGATGGGACATTTGTAAGATTTCACAATGACAGTTAATTGGTGTAAATTGTAGCTGTGTTAAATGTGAATTAAAGCTCTGTTGCACTTTTTTTATGGTGCCCCTAAATTACTAAATCAGGCAAATTAGGTCCAGGTCTTATAGTAGTTGTTTTACTTCTTTTTTTGGTGCAGACGTTTGCTCAGGGAATGTTGTATTATTCTGTTGAATGCGTGTGTGACTCCGATAACTCAAATTGGGCAATCCTGAAGCCACACCGTAGGACTGAATATATAAACCAACGAATTACAATCAATATCACAAGTATGATAAACATAGTTGTTTTACACAATTGAGTAAAAACAGAAAATACAAGCCTAAGTATATTCTTCTAAAACTGCGTTGTACTATAGGTTTAAAGGGACTAAAACAACACATTACTTTCTGTTTATTTCCCCAAAGGTCTAGTCTTAAAATATACCTTTTCTATTCTCCAGTGACAAAAATAATTGCCCTGAATGTGTGAATGCCCCCACTAAGCTAGTACAGCCCCAAGCCCCTCGTGACCCTGAGTGAGGATGATAAAACATGAATGAATGTACAGCAGTAGTGAGTAGTTTATTATTGACTCAATGCTACAAGGACACGTGTGACGCCAGCGAGAGGATTTCTTTCTTCCGTTCAACCTCTTGAGGAATAGAATAGCAATTACAAATCAGACTTATGCCCAAATCAGGCTTTAATGTATGTTTTTTTTCTCTAATTATTTTTCTTTTCTTTTATCTTTTTTTCTTATTCTTATTATTTGTTTTTTATTTTTATTATTTATTATTCTAATATAAGCATAAGAGAAAATGTATGTGTGTGTGTGTATGCATTAGTGAACTTTGTACATCCATGTATGTATAAATATTTTTTTTTCCCTCTCATTATTTAATTGTCGTTCTTAAATCTTTCAATAGGTAATTTTGTGTTATGTATTTTTTGTTGCTGTGTATTTCAAAAACAATAAATAGTAAAAAAAAAAAAAAAAAAAATTACGCTTCAAAATGCATGCAGCATAAAAACTAATACAAACTAAAACATTAACTGGAAAAATCCCATACTTTTCAGAATCTTTTTTAATTTTTTAACTAAAAATGTGATTCAATGCATAGTCCACAAGTATCCAGATACATTTAACCATTGGTGTAGTGTACGTTCATGCAAGTCTCCGATACATTTGGTCCCCTATAGAACATACATTGCCTCTCGCCGTGAGCATTTCCCTGCATCGCCTCCATCATCCCCCGGTGGAGCATAATCCGTGCTGTAAAGCCTGTCGTTAACATGCCAGAACAAACACACAGTAAAGTAGCTCCTTTTACAACAGTACTCAATACTACCTGTCCTCCCTGGCACCCGAGCGGAAAGCCACCGGAGCGGCCACTGCGCAGGACGTCCCAGGAGCGGCGTAGGCAAGAAGCTGAAGGTAAATGTATGCAACTATAAAGCCCCTTTTATTGGGCTTTAAAATAAAAGGGGAGGCTTTGTTGGCTAATAAGACAGTAAACGCCACAGGAAAAGTAGTAAAAGACATGCAGACTAAGGGAAACAAGCTCCCCCAAGAATTCTCTGCTCTTTGGACTTTATTTCACAAGTTTAGTTAAATATGACTTGCAAGACTCGCATTAAACTTTGAAACCCAAGCCACTACATTTGATTTGTTTTACGGCAGTTGGACATGACTCTCCTGACAAAGGACTAGAATTCAAAACCGTGAAATGTTTAAAAGGTGCAACTTTTCCGGTGGGAAGAACATCCACCTGCTTGTCTCCATGGAGATAGTATTGCTTTTGTAATGCTCCACAATATGGCATCAGACTTATCCATCTCCATTGAAACAAGAACCTCATCAGGCCAAGTTTCAGGTCATATCCGTGGAGAGGCGAGCCCACATAAAGAAAGAATGCATGTTTATTGAGGTATTTGCATTAATAAATGTCGGATACCTTTAAAGCCGTACTATGGAGCATTTCATACAAAGCAATAACATCTACATTAGACAAGCAGGTAGCAGATGTGCATAATGCCCCTCTGAATACTGTGGAAATTGTAATCCCTGGAACACAAATGGCTACAGTCTGGAGTGATTTGTGAGATAGAGCCAAGGCTGTCCATTTGCAGTGGTTGATTGTAGCTTTGGGGTTAATGAAGTAGAAAGGAAAAGGCCGGAGAAAGCGTGCACTGATTAATGGAAGAAGAGCTGAAGCAAAGATACAAAGAGACGAGGATGGGGCTAAAGACAGACAAACGGGAAAGAGTGCGAGCGTGTAATTACAGCTAATATAGTAGCAAAGATATCTTCAGTCGGATTTCAATGGATTGGCATGACTTTAATCAGGGGCATTTCTTGTGAACTTGTTTATTTCATGTTTACTTCATAATTCCCGGAGGTGTAAGAAGCACTGAAGTGAAAGTTACTTCAAAAAGGAAGCATTGCAGTCACGTACGGGAGACTCCGGAGGTGGTAATAAGAATAATTTACAGTCTACAGTCAACCTATTTCTAACTTTCACCTGGAAATAACAATGTCAAATCTGCATCTAAAGATTTAATATTTAATTTAATCAACTTGAAAATATTTTTCCAACAGGGAGATGAAGATCAAACATTAAAGTAGCAAAAGGATTTGTTGATAGCAATTTAAATTTTTGAAGCCTGGTTTAAGTTTTCTTTTGAAATATTTTTTTGTAATATCTAGTTTCCTAAACTTATTATTACCCAAATCCAAAATCCACTCTGCATTTTGTATCCAATAGGTCAACAAAATGAACCAAGAAATTTGAACCGGACTCTAGGTTTCAGATTCATGTATCCCAAATACTTGCACTTTTTGGCAAATTTACACATAAAATGCCATATTTTTTATATGAAAACATTACATGATGACAAAGTAGTATAACATTTCTTCTGACATTTATTTCAGTAAACTACAGAACAATTTGAAATGTATATCTCAATTTTAATATTATTGATTTAACATTTTTGTTCAGCGACACCATAACTACTACTAGTACCATAGACAAACCTTTTAGTTGTGAGTCCTACTGTGGACTCTGCTAATATTTGACTTTTCTTATAGAGTAACACTATCTAGAAACTTTTTATCAGCATCTCAAAATGCTTTGTGTGTCTGTGACAGTAGATTCACACTGATAGAGCCTGGTGCACTTCTCAGCCCAGCAGGAAATGATTAAAGTCATGGTCCAGTTAACGGCTGGTGGCCCTTGGCCCTGTTGGCACAGTGTGCACCACCCACCAGCCCCTCGGAGCTTAGAAACAACACACACATTCACTCGCCATCACACTGGTGCAAGCACTCACCTGTGAACCTCCATTAGCCACAGTACACTCTAGCTCAAAGCTGGCACGCTCTACAAGGCAGCAGCGGGAACGGCACGGAAGGCTGATGAGGTGCACAAAAAAGGCAGCATGGGTGTTCATTAAAGCACACTGCCCCATTCACGGGGAGAAACAAGGCCATAAAGGCAATTAATCTGCTCATAAACAAGCCATTCTGTCTGTCCGACTCACCCGCAAACACCACGATACAACTGTGGGTGCAGCGAGGAGGGGCGCGCTTCCTTCTGATTCTCATTATCTCACCCTATCTATTAGATTGTGTGGCTTGATCTTGAGCTGGTTGATCTGAAAAAGAGTAGCTATCTTGATCCTGCATCACTCTGTGGTAGCGATAGCAGTGGCACAAGGTAAAGAGTCCCACAGCACGGAGGCAAGGGAATGGACAGGCTGAGCATGAGGACGGTTGTAACATGTCTTATCCACATGTCTGCATGCCATGTACAAGGTCAGGTTGTGTGCCATCTTGAGGATTTAAATTCGAATATGGCTTGTGGTAATGAAATGTTATAGTATTGTTTACTTACGAGGCGGGAGTCAGAGATGGCAACAAAAGGTTATACATTTGAGTCACATGGAGAGTAAGGATGTCCAGATGATTACAGGTAGGTTTATCGATAATCAGGATTATGTAGGGACTGAAAAAATATTTGTGATCATTTTAGACGCAAAGTAGTATTTTAGTAGTAGTATACGTATTTTTTTTAATTCAAATACTGTATAGTCCAAAAAAAACAATGGTAAATGTGATTGGCTGGCTGTTTTGGTCACATTCACTTTCACATTTTGTCATTCAGAAAGTTCAAATTCATAAAGCCTGTCACAAATATGAGGAATAATAATGCATTAGACAATGGGAAACAAAAGTTTAAGATTTCACTGATCTTTGGTCATGGTCTCATTAATTGTGAATCATATTTAAATTGCTGGAGGGTAAAAGAACAAACCATGACAAAAAAATCACCAGTTTTGCAAAATAATCCATTGCACAATAATGCCAATGTCATTGTAGAGGTCAAAGTCAAATCCAGTAACGCAATTCATTCCTGCCCGTTTTTCATTAGTTGTTGTTAGTCCTTAAATACATGTGCGTTTGCAGGTAGCTCAAGGATAACTATGACCTGTTCTTCCTACATTTTAACAATTGCCTAGGGTTGTTTCTCTGTGCTGGGTCAGAAAAAACTATTTGACATTTGTGTATAGAACCCATCACATAGAATAAAAGCACTTGGGAAGTCATTGCCATGGGCGGCTCACGGGACAATCCTACAGTGGTAATGAGCGGCTCAGACTGGTGCAGGGCGGCTCTCACAGGAAATGCCCTCTAGTAGGCCTACCAGAGTACAGAGGAAAATAATGAGTTTGGTACTTTTTGTTAGTTTAACAAGTGTAATTTAATTATTTGATTGTTATGCTGTTATAATTCATGATACAGTATTTACCACCATCTTTACTGAAATATTTGTTGAAGAATTGTGATTCATTAAAGAGCCTGTTTGAAAGGGCCAATTCTTTCTACTAAATAAAGAGCTTCTTAGTCAATTAAGTGCAATATATAATTAGCATTATAGCAAGTCCAATATTATATTTGTCGCTCTCTTCTTGTGAATGGCCATCAGGTGAATTCAGTGTTGTGCAGAATGAAAACTCTGAACATTGGTGCATGGGAGCTTACGGAGCGCTTCCCCTGCCATGTTTGCCCCACTCTCTAAATGTAAAAGTTGTACACTTTGAAATAAGGCTATTTCTGCACTTTTCAGACATTTCATATTTGTCTGAAAATACATTTAAATGTTTTTGAACATTTAGATAAAAATAAAGATTTTTGTCAGTATCGCCCAGATGCACCATACAGATGTTAATAACGCAATATAGTTCAATTAAACATTCAACTCAAATTTACACTTTGTATTTAAAGCCCCACCGTGTAACATTTCAACCAAAACATAGACATATATAAACACAATTACTAGGTATTTTTATTGAAATAAAAAAAACTTGATAAATATGCAGTCTTGCTGTGACGCGGCTTGTTTCTCCACAAACTTAACTTGCAACTTCTCTGGTAGAGAATCCACCACCTGCTTGTCTCCATGGAGAAGCTCTTACTTTGCCTCCGACATTCAAAGGAATTGCCAATTTTTTTTTTTTATCTCCATGGAGGATATTTTAAAGTTTGGTTTTAACTTTCCCCCTCCCCGGAGAGGAGTGCATGTTACAGTTGTGAAGTACATAGTGAAATAAACAGCACTTCAATTAGACTGACTGTCGGCTCTGAGGTGAGGGATAAGTCATGTTTAGCACACCTGTCTCAATCCTAAATTAAAATAGGAGAGCTTGGGAAAATGGAGCAGTGGTCATAAACCGGAGTGAGGTCCATCTTGTTTACACGATGCCAGAGAGATGCAGTAAATAAATCATTTCGATCCTCAAGCAGTGCATTCTTATCAACAAAAATGCACAAGTATTTCTATCCAGGGGTAGAATAAATCAAATCACAGAATCTTTTGGAAACGCGTCTACAACAAGGCAGTAGCCACCTGAGACCATGACTGGCAGGTACATGGGGAACTGTCACAGCAACACGTCTAATGAATATTCACATTGGGATTGCATTATTTATGCCCACGCAAACATACACATTACCAAATCTGCAGGCATTCTTTTTAAGTAACTCCAAAACCCAAACACAAAAGGCTCGCAAATACAAATTAAAGCCAGACAGAGCGGTTTTTGTTTTTTCCCCCTTCTATTGTGGTAGCTGCGGGCTGACAATAGTGGTGAAATGCAACCCACTGGGGTCACCTTGACTTTAAACACACAGTAGTTAACTTGACGTCAAACTTATTTCCTGACTTTTGCCTCATCGGAAAGACGGTCTTTCTGTACGTGACTAATGCAGCTTCTCAATGAAAACAGGAAGCAGCCGTTTGGGGCTGTCAGTCACAGCATTTGCACACAATGTATATGTGTGTGTGCGTGCATGCGTGTGTGTTGGATGCATGGGGCTCTCTCGAGAGAGGTTGGAAAGCGAACAAGCGCTTCCTCCCACCACTGAATAAAACATCCCATTTAAAGCCAACAGCCATAGAACATAAATCACCTTTTCTATTCTAGTTTGGCCATTATACAACAAGAACAAAAAGAGTAAAAGGGTGGGCAATAAAGGCTTGGACTAATACAGAGAATCAGTGATGTGTTTAGTAAGAGCTAGTGAAGACAACGGCACAAGAGGTGCTTAACAGCTTCCACCCGGCAATCAGTCCATTTACGCGTGAGGGAAGATACAGGGAATCAGGGTGAATCTAATGTACCATTCTTGTCCAGCCTTTCCTAATAGACTTCTGGTTATTTACTGCTAACATGTACAGCCACACAGTATATCAGCCCCAGTGTGTCAGACACTGGACACACAGAAATTTACACCTACATGGAGTTTGTGAAAGCGGAACAGTGAGCTCACAGGCAGTAGTGTTAGAACAGCAGGTCGGAGTAGTTACAGTGGAAGAAAGTCAATGTAGAATATGCAACAATGTACTGGTTTCAAGAAGAATGAGATGGGATCGTATGGTTTTCAAACTGTGGCACTGAGGAAAAGCAGCAGATGGGGTGTAAACAGTTGAAGTTGGTTTTGGGAGTAAGAAAAAGATCCAATTGTCAATGATTGGCGTGGGCCTTTTTAATCGAGGTCTACAGTCAATCCACTGTCAAAGCATTTAGTCTGGAGCAGAATTTTAGAGGAAAAAATTGACTATTTGTCGTTTTCTTTTACATAGCACTTCATTTGTTCAGTCGGCATGTTTACGTTCAGAAAATTTATATTGAAATCCATTTTTTTTGTTCTTAATTAGACAAAACATTTAAATTGTGATCAATCAATGTAAGGGAAAACGAGCTCTGATTAATTGGTTATAGCGCAAGCCCCATCATGACAACACAATCTGAAGTATGATACATTACAACAGACAAATATCGCGATAAACGACAATATTGAAAGTACTTTATGCCACTGACGTAATAATGTCACTCAATAACCCTAACCTTAACCCTAACAGGATGAGGCCCGGAAACCCATTTTCAAAGAACCATCTTGTAAAGAAAACATGAGCTGCGATAAAGTGGTTGGAATCCACGACTTATTCACGACTCTGCAACTCTTTCATTAATTCATTCATTCATTCATTGTTCCAGCTTTCATACATTGAACGATAAGTCGATACAGTAATAACCGTGGCTATTTGTAGTTTAGAATTAGTACTTCATTTCAGAAAGACAGCTCATGTTAAGCAAAAGTGAGGATAGATTGAGACTAAGGGTGAAAGAATGTCTTAGAAACACCCTCCAATGCAACAATGTGGTTTCTACGTCATCAGCCATGCATGTGTGTCGCTATGACTACATTCAAACAATACAGTATTTACCTTACCAATAATACTGATACCTGTACTGTATTTGCTAAACGGACACTTTTGTGATTCATTATGGGGCCCAACCATGTTCAATAAAAACCAAACCAAGCCGTCAGACAACACGGAGGGATGCCATTTTCTCTCAATGATATTTTGATTGTAAAAGATAACATTGCCACACCTTGTAGGGCGGGTAATGGAGTCTGTAATCGCTTAGCAACAGGCGCCGCCACCCGTCTACACTAGTGCCCACTGATAGTTAGCATATGCACTGTGTGGGGGGAAATCAATAGCTTAATCACATTTCTACAGCACCGAAAAGCTGTTGAATGTTCTGTTTTAATGAATGATTGTTATGCTGTCCTTTGCAGCCGCCAGCAGGTGTGGCCAGGGGCTTGTCGGGTTCAGAGGAGATGGCTTTCAACTACCTCAAAGACAGAGGCAGTGATCTTTTGCCCTCCAGCGAGATGTGCGACAATCTAACGCTTTTATGTACCGGCACCGTGTTTTCATCAGCCGCCTCCATCTTCGTCCCGACTGCTATATCATGTAACTATATGAAACTCCACTTCAAACAAAGACAAATGGAACTCAAGTTTGTGGTGAATTTTGAGGAGCGATTGCAGATTCCTGGATTTAACACGTTTGAATAAATGGATGGCAGGAAAGATGGGACCTTTTTCGAACAGAGTCTTGGAAAATCATAAGTCTGCCATTTTGCATTTGCCTATAGACATAAACGAGCCATGAGGTCCAAATCAGATACAGGAGAGAGTGGCAGAAGCAGTGAATAATATGTGTGTTTCTTATTCATGACACTGGGAGAATTTCATGAATAGCCTGTTAGATGACAGTGCGGCTCAGGTTCAAACTGACATCTATCGTTTGCCAAACATCAGGAAGGAAAGAACACACCTTCACACCCACAGCCCGGCACAGCTAATGGCTGCAAATATAAAGTCCATTTTTGTTTTCACAACAGCATGGCACTTTAAAAAATATTTTTTTTATCAATAACTTGTCAATCAACCAAGATCAAGGGTTTTTAGTGACTAAACTTTTTTTCTTTGTTATTTTTTTCATTGATTGATTTCATTGATTCATGGCTGGGTTTCAAGAGTTACCTTTGAAACCCAGCCATGAATAAATATTTAGGGAAGGACAATAAATCAGTGCCAACATCTATGAAACTAACCCTTTTCTCTTTAATGAAAATAGAAGAGCAATGAAGCCAGGGAGATGGCTGTAAATGCACATAATAATTGTTAAAAAGTACTACACAATTCTATCAAAGACTATATATAAATGTATTAAATGCTTTTTATTTGTTATATTTATACAATATGGAAACTAAACTACAATTTTAATTCAATTAATGGACATTAAAATAATATCGGCAAATATTGGCCATAAAGCCAAGGCAAATATTGAATGGCTGTTGAAAAAAAAAATACACTACTTATTTGACCATCCCTATGGTTATTTTGTAGAATGTGATTTATAAATGTTTAAAATGAAGACTAAATAATAGATACAATGTCCCTAAAACTGTAAATGCACTGTATTTATGGGCAAAGCTGATGAAAGTTTACAGAGCTGCATCTTTGTGTAAACCTGAACACTGCTTACACTATTCCCAACACTACAGCCGAGTGTCAAAGGTGTGAAAGCTCCTCTTCTCGCTCCACTCAGTGTTGCAAAGCCCTGGTGCACACAGCACAGCACATTCCAGCAGGAGGTCTGTGTGCAGAGGAGAGAAAATGAGCTCATATCCACTGTACACATCAAGACGGCACGCTCAGATTGGTCCAGCTGTCTGCCAGTCGGCATTAATATGAATGAAGAAACTTCCCACTGCCTCAGTCAATCATCCCTCTTTTTCCACCCCTGCATTCACTTTCTTTAGATATTCCACTTTTTCATTGTTTGCCTTAGGGTGAAGTGTCACACGGCACAATGTGGAGTCTAGCCACCTCCGGGGAATACTAAAAGAGTAGAACATGAGTCAGTGAGCCACAGAGGCTGAGGCAGGGCGCGGAGCTAGCCCGAAACAAAGGGAAGCGAGATAGTCATCAAAAGGATTAAAAGGCAATCTGAGTGACAGGCCGACACACAGCGATAGAAATCTAAATTAAAAGTATGAGCACTGGACCATGCAGCGGTTAAAAGTGAAGGACAAGATGTACACAGACTAAAGACACAGAAGATGACTATTTTGTGTTTACTCAAGGGAGATTTCAGTAAGGTTTATAGAAGTCTCCCTAAAAGAAGCTCAAGCCAACGTTTGGATACAATTTGTTATCCTATAAAGAAGAACCTTGTCAGAATAAGCTTTGATTTAGCATCTGTAATTATATTTTTAAGTCATCGTTTTCAAATTGCAGCGCCATAATTCTGGGCATGAACAATTCCTCAAAATACATGTATTTAATAATCAGATACAAATCCAGCACCAGTTTAGAAAGTCACATTCTCTTTCATCAATGTACTCCTTCATTTGCTCAGGATTGGTCAAAAGCAGTCACCTGGACAATGTTTCCCCACACCATCCAAAAGCCATTATAATATGCACTTTCCACAGAAAATGCACGTTCTGAATGCGCCGTGTCTCGAATGCAAACTGTACAATTTCAAAGTTTTTCAAAAGAGTCTTTCTATATTCTCACAACACGGTTTGTATCTTCCTGTGAGATGCGCTTGGGGCACTGCGGCAGATCTTAACCCGACTTTCATTTAAATCTCTCCATCTCTGGGGCCACCCGCTGCTTTACACCACTGCCCATTTTCTCAGATCTGTAACTATAGCAACAATCCCAACCCAATCAAGATAGGCAAAGGCCAGGGAGATTACACAGAGAATGACCTCAAAACGGGACAGCCAAGGTCAGGTTTATGGTCAAATTGAACAAAAAATACATGGAAAAAAATACAGGTAAGCAAAGCAGAGCGCTATTTTCAAAAGATCGGTCCCTTAATTTGTTGAAATGGAACTTCAGTGAAACTAAACCAACAGTGAGAAGCAGGGAGACGCAGTAAAACAGATCCCCAGGCCAATACATTTCTTGCAGTGTAAAGAAGTCTATTGAAAGAAATGCACACTTGTATACACTCAGCTGTATTGATGTAAGCCAGTCAGTGTCCACAGTAAATATTGAGTTACGGAGGAATGTTTGAAACTGCAACGTTGCATGATTGCCCATCTTCTCAGCTCTACTGTTTATTTCTCTCTCTGTCTATCCTCAATCTCGGGCCAAGTTTTGGTTTATCTCTTAGCATAAATCTGAGGCTGTATTGCGCCGATAAAAAGGTCAGGCCTCGTCTCAGCAGTAATCAACACGGGCGCACCTGAGCACAGCCGCGGCGTGGGTCGTCGAACACTATCTTTTAGGTAAAAGGTTGAACTCGCGTTGTAGGATTTGACGTCGTAATTTCAGATGAAGGGCATTATAACTGGGACGGGAGATTAGCATTTTGTGAAAGGAAAATCCAAACTCATGACTCCCTCAGGTTGAACTTTATTATAACGGAAGACCTTTCTGAAGGCAAAAAAATCACATTGGTTGATTTATGTTGTCAGAGAATATTGAACTTTTTAGTTTTATGTGGTTAGTAGTAATTAGTAGCTCAGTGATTACAAATATGAGCCATAAACCAAGTCAACAAATCTGCATTCTGACCGTTAAACCACAAATTCAACCATATAATTCTGACCTGTCTCAGCTCAGGGTTCTAAAATGTCTAGAAGATGATCACGTGAGCGCAACCTATTGGTAGAATGCAGTAAGGCAGCAAGATTAATCGTAATTGAATCGGAATTTGAATGGAGGCAATCAGCAAAGTGCAAAGGCATACATTTTTGGAGGTATAATTTCCTCCACAAACAACTAGATAATGAGTCAATCACATCTTCTGAAACGCATGGGATTCTTTTATTAAGTTGTTAGTGTAAAGGCAAATGTGTCAGTTTTTGTCAATTCTCCTGGACGTGTTGAACTTTCTCCATACCCTTGTAGGACGTGATAAGATATGAGGTGACTCGTTTCTTTTCTCTGCATGTCCTACATTCAAAATGAAACAATCTGAAATGAATTGCATCTCTTAAACTACAATGTTTTAAGGCACATTCTACAGCTCTTCCAATGTGTGCACGCGTACGACTACTACGGTTTTTACTTTTTACTGGGGGGAAAAAAGCCTAAAACTATGCCTCCAGCTGTCTCGTTTCTTTACCAGTTTGTCAGTATAACATCACTCTGTTTAAAAGGTTAACCTAAAAAAGGTGTCCCCCATGGAGAAGAGACTTACTCAAAAGCCCACAAACTTTGGAACACTGATCTGATTAAATGGCCTTTTTGAACTGGAACTTCGAGTTGCACATCCATCAGAGTGAACTAAAAACCCCAAAACTTCTTCTTGGGCTCATCCCTCTTTCTCCCATCTCCTCTTCTTCAGTCACCAGTCTCTCAGCTGTCCCGGGTCTCCTCTATCAGTGTACTGTTTGTCCCAGGGCTGCCCTGAGCCCTTGTCTGGGCCGCTCTGTCTTTTGGTCTGTCAAACAGTTTCCTTCACTACATTTCTCTCCCCTCTCGCTCCTACTGCTCCTCCAAAACAACTGCACTCCTTTTTCCCATTATCCCACTGATGGACTGTGCAAAGCTATTCTGGAGGACTAGTTTGATTTGATAGTGTCATTTATAAAACACAAAAGCTACTAACGAGTACTTAAATGCATGTGTTGATTCAAAGCACATCACTAAATCCACCCATAGTCAGATATGTACTTATATTTAGTTAAGTAACTTTTTAAAGAAATTGTAGTTTTCAACGTTCACTTTTCAAAACTACACCAAAAAGTACAATTTCTTCAAAAAGTTACTTAAGTAAATGTAACTGACTAAAACCCGAGATATTGATTATATACTGCAGCTAAACTAAAACAGAAAATTGTGTGGTACTTCTACGAGTAAGCAATCGCGGAGAGCTAAAATGGTGGTGGGAAATCTAAAGAGACAGTAAAAAATGGCAGACTGCGAGAAGGGCAGGCGTGTGCTTGCTGGGTAAATGGAAAGCAGGACTCGGAGGGTTAGCTGGTGAGAAGAGGGATGAGCCGGCCCAGCAATGAGGAGATGTGCAATGAGCCAGAGCGCGGCATATGAAAAGCCCATCTTATTCCTGGTAGGAGATCTTTCAACTCTACAGCTCACAGGTGGAGAGTAGCACTCACCTCCTATAGCCTCTTACCAGGCTTTGAGTGTGCACACTTTTAATGTCTCTTCTCCAGTATGGGAAGGGTAAAGGAATATTCTTAAAAGAGGCAAAGAAAAGAGTGGATGGTAATTTCTATTGTGTATATGTTTTATTTTCTTCCTCCAAATACAACCCAGTACAGACCAATCCGCCTGTCGTCCGTATGAAGCCGCCATCTGCAGCCTGGGTTTGTTTGATCTGGAGCGTGTCATTGGCCCTTGAAGGACGCAGTTCTGTCTCGTAAGACTTGTGTAATAGGTGGAGGACGTCTTTGACAAAAGGAGCGCTCGGATTGTGTCCCAGATGAAAACTCATGACCAGATAGCAGCACTTCCTGAGGGAGATGTAACCTTTTCCCTTTTTTTAAGATGTTTCCTGGTGGATTATGTGTATTTCAAGCACGAGTTACAAACTACAGTCGAAATGGAGTCTTATCAGATGTAGATGGGCTTGTAGGTGTATTTGTATTCACATTTTTGGTGTCCCTTTGGCTTCCCTGGCACCCGGACACTTACAGAGTGTTTATTTCCCTCACAGAGGTTCGTTCTGATGCAGCGTCATGAGCAAAAGCTACTCTTGGCTGTGTGGTGGGTCAAGCACGTTTTTTTTTGGAATTTGGTTCCAGTGGGACGAGACACTGAGTAAGAGCGTCTCGCTTTGAGTCCATGCTGCACGGTGGAGGACAGATTGGTGCGTCCTGTGCTCTTGCTGCAAGACAAGTTTATTTGTAGAGCACAATTCGTATGCAAAGTAAGCCAAAGTGCTTTACAGAACAGGAAAAGCATCAAAATTACAATACTCACAAACTACTCGAGACAAATGCATGGCATGTCTGGATTGACACTATACATTTGATTTTGGCAACGTTTTTCAGATGGCAAAAAACAGCCGATATTGAATGTGGCTGTATTAGATTTCATTATTAGATTTCAATTCAATGTTAAGCCATTGTGGATAACAGGCTTTTCGATTGATTTTGGGGGTAGAATTAAAGGTGCAATGGACGATTTTTCGGCGATTTGAGAACGCAGGCGGAAGTGCGCATGCGCACTCCCCCGTGCGGACTGATACAACACACACGTGCGTTTGTTTATTAGCGCAATGGAGCGCATCGCATCTCTCGTCCAAAAAAATGTCCATTCCATCTTTAATTGTTTAACAGTTAAAGGTGGTATGGACGATTTTTTTTCAGCAAATGTTTTATCATATTTCCTCGTGGCGTGGATAAATCATTTGTCCTGCCACGTATCAATCATAAAACGCACCTATCGCTCACCTGCAGCCGCGTCAGGCTCGGCCCCAGGTTTCCGCGTGTCTAAGCGCATGGATCTATCATAATATAGTTCCCTCAGTGTACGGGGCAAAATGAAGACGGAGAAAGACAGTTCGAGCTGACGCAGAAGTGGACAGAAATCTACGGGAGACGAGAGATGCGATGCGCTCCGTTGCGCTAATAAACAAACGCAAACGCACTTCCGCCTGCGTTCTCAAATCGCCGAAAAATCGTCCATACCGCCTTTAAAACTGAAATTAAATAGTTTTTTTCTTTTTTTTTTTTTATTATACAAGGTAAATACAAAAAATAAAATAAACATAAAAACAGAACACATACAACTAAGCAGTCATATTTATAGTCCCACTTTTAGTCCTGAGTTTGGCTCAGTATTTGCTAGAATGATTCAGTGCAGATGACGCAACTCCCAGAGCAGAGTGGATTTCATTCCATTTTACTGCACAACTTTCATATGCAAACATCTTTGGGTGATGTGTTACAAAGCAGTGTGCAATGTCCTGTTCATTTTTGGACTCCCACCTCCACAACCTCACTCCATCACAATTAAAACCCTACGCGAATGCCACCTGCCATGCTTAAGTGTCTCATACTCTGCTGCGACTCCATAAAGAATTTAATCTGGGCTCTAATTGCTCACACCAGCAACTAAAAGCTCCTCTTGGAACATTTACAAGCTTTAATTGGGAGAACGCTGGATGTGAATATGAATTTTCGACTTATCTGTCAGTGTGTTAATGGTCCATTGGTCAGCGGTGGATTGGCTTGAAACGGAGGCGGTCATCCTTATGTTCATGTACATGTCATTGTTGTCCATAGGCAGCAGGCAGGTTATTTGGCTGCAGTGGCTGAGCCTGTGGCAGCAGTGATAAGCTCCACTGCTTATCTCAATAACCAAGTCTGCGTGTGTGAGACGTGGACACATGGCAAGAGCCAATTCAATTTTTTATTTTATTTTTTTCAAATGTGTGGGAAATATTGGGCCAAGTGAAAAGATTCTGAAAACAATACTCAATCATCATGCTTTCAGAGTGAGCAATTTGGTGGCCCCATTGCGATACAATGAGTGGACAAAATGGTTCTTAAAAATGAAATAACCCCAAAATGTTGCCATAAGAACAGGCATATCATTTTGGATTTGGTAGAGGAAGCTGCAGATAAAAACGTATACCGTATTTTCCGGACTATAAGTTGCACCTTTTTTCATAGTTTTGGCCTGGTTGCGACTTATACTTATATTTATACTTATACTCCGGAGCGACTTATATGTGATATTATTTGTTATTTTCACACTTGCAACCTTATTTCATACTCCAGTGCAACTTATGTTTTTTCTTCTCTATTATGTATTTTTTGCTGGTGTGACTTATACTCCGGTGCGACTTATAGTCCAGAAAATACAGTAATGCAAATAAGTATATAAAAAAACAAAACAAAAACAATCAACGGTATAATAAAGCACCAAACAGTTGACAGGACACTATTGGGGTAGAGTATGTGCTGCTGTACTATACTATGTCTACAACTGCGACAGTCCTCGTTATCTGACCTACAGCATCAGATGAAGCGTGTCCAGACTCGAATGGACAATACCACTACAATGTCTAGAATATTCATATCACAACTGTATTATCAACTCAAAAATAATTACAAAAATAATACACTATCCAAACGCCTTCAGTCACCATATTTCAATTTTTATTTAATTCATAATGTATTTTAAAAGACTAAATGAACACTAGAAATATTTTTTTTGACTAGCTAACTAATCAAACAAATTTGCTATAATTGCAAAGCTACAAAAACAGATTTCCAAGTTCCGAGTTTAGTGGTTTTGGCCGTCACCAGTGTTTCAATTTGTCTCCAGGCTAGACAAATATGAGGCTGGCGTTTGTTGATCTGATGACTAATTCCACAGAGTTAATGGACAGATTTCCCAGCGGCTTATCACCACACCAGCAATGGGGAGGTCTGGCTGGAAATTGCCTCAGCCAATTATCCCCGCTGATGGGAGGTTATCGCTTCAATATTAGTGTTAGCCATGCAGTCTGAATCAAGAAGTAATGAAGCGGTGGACAGAGCCAATAGGACACACACAATCACGCTCGGCTGGAATGTTACCAACAAGGCTGCGCGACATTTTAAGTTGTATGTGTTGAATATTGTAATAATACCCATGTTTTTACCTTCATAGTCTTAGTTAAAATAAATTTAGCAATGGTATTATGTCCAGAGTCGGTGGGATAAACTCCAGTCACTCGCAACCCCCAATGGAGAAGTTGAATAAATGAATAAATGGAGATGCAAAACAATATGGTAAAGGTTTCACACTTTGGTTGATGAATGTAAATCCCAACAGGAAGGTTTTTGAAAGTTCTAATTTAAGGAGAGATACAAGGTCATGAGCTTAGTGGATCGAATTGGGAAACATAAGTTACAGAGAAGAGGTAGGTGCTATGACTAGATAAAATGACATTGTTATCTGCCAGTTTGAGAAAAAGTTGTATAATAACTAACTATAAAAATGACTGATTGCTTTTCTGTTTTATTCAGCTCTATGGTTCAAATAACCGTCATTATTGTTCATTGAAGTATGTTACGCTGAATGACCAAAGCAAGTTCACGGATTTTGTTCACTGGCAATAAACCTTTTCTGATTCTGATTATTATGAAATTCCCAGGGGGGTCGCAAAAGGATTTCAGGGGGTCCACAGATAAGGGGAACATTTAAATGTTATGCAATAGTCTTAAAAAAGGCTCGACACCCTTCAAATGCAGTAGTAAATGTAGATTCTTATTTCATGGGCTACCAAATTATAGTTTTTAAGCCTATATCCTGAAAGTAGAATATAACATTAATTTTGATCTAAGGCAACTTTATAATTTTGAAGTAGTCCATTTTGTGTGTGTGGATTCACTCTGTCACTGCATCCAACAGATCAGTGTGTGGATGCTAAACAACATTCTCCAGCTGAACTCAGACAAGACTGAAATCATCGTCTTTGGCCATAGAAACAAAGAGAAAGTGTTAGTGTTCACCTCCGCTCTAAAACCTACAAATAGAGTTAGAAATCTGGGGGTAATAATGGGAACTTAAACAGCCACATCAAATCAATTATTTTTTACCATCTAAAAACATTGCCAAATTCAAAAGTATAGTGTCTAAACCAGATTTGGAGAGACTTATCCATGCTTTTGTCTCCAGTAGATTAGACTACTATAACGGCCTGCTCACTGGTCTCTCACAGCTGCAGTACATCCAGAACGCTGCTGCTCGGGTCCTGACCAGAACCAGGAAGTACCATCACATTAGTCCTGCTCTCAGGTCTCTGCACTGGCTCCTGTGGCTCAGAGAATAGACTTTAAAGCAGCTTTGCTTGTGTACAAGTCTCTCCATGGCCTAGCACCAAAGCACATCTCAGACATGTTAGTGCCATATGAACCATCTCGGACTGAGGACTTCAGGGACCGGCCTCCTGCTGGTGCCCAGAGTCAGGACTAAATATGGGGAATATGCGTTTAAGTTTTGTGCAGCGAAAATCTGGTTATCTAAACTCTGAGAAATTAGACATATGATCCAATCTATTGCAGAGAATGAATTTTGACTACAAAACAAAGATTGTTTTTTATTTGAAATGAAAATAGCCCGATATGACAGAACAACACACACAGTACAGCCAGCGGTGGCGTCTAATTGTGTAGAAGCAGCAACAGGAGGGAGAGAAGCTTGTCACAGGAGCAGTGGATAGGAGAGCTTGCCTACAGCGACATTTCAGTGTTTGAATGCACTCTTGTTGGTGGAAAATCATGCAGCTCCGCACACGCAGCGTGTACAGGGCTTTGGGGTTTCAATATTCTGGGCCGCTGTCCCACCTGGATGCTTGGTCTGCTGAAGTAGCACAGCAGAGGAGGCAGCGAGCAGAGAAAAGCATTTCACCTCACAGTGGGAGAGTGGGACAGGCCTCGGCAGGTTCACACCATGAGTCTGTCATAAATGCATGGCCACACATACAGACACTGAACCTGTATTACAGACCACCAGTCAAACTAAGTGGGGGATCTGTGGGTACATTGTGCAGTTTATTAGAAGAGGCAATTTCCCTGTATGAAATGAAATTATGCTCATTATGCTAAGATCTATATTTGGTGACTTTAGCGGAAAGAACTACTGAACGAACGGAACATTTTTGTACAAATATATTTCTTTGCCGGAGATGATCAATAAGGTCAACTCAGTACATTCTGTCCATATAATATATAATGTCCCAAAAAAAAGTTTCCACTTGGATTCAACTAAGCAAATAGATACGAGTCTCCTGCTGGAGAACTGCTGCATGGGTGAAGATCTTTCAGCTGCAACACAGTGTTTAAACCCAACTGATGCTGTGAAAGGCTTCTCATTTCTTAGACAACCATGTGGAAAGACAAACCCCGTGGTCATGGAAAAGATGTCCCAGTGTGTCAGTGTGTTTAAGGGTCAAATCATTGGCATCAAACAGAAAAAAAATCTAAGGAGAAGCAGAAACTAATCTACTACAGTTCCTATCAAATATTAGAGGGTGTGTCCCTTTTTTCTGTGGCATCTTTATTTTTGGACATGCAGTGTATAAGTAACATATACTTTATGTAGATTGCGGTTGACACATCATGGAGTTCATAGTTTAACTTGACCAACCAAATATTATAATCAATTCAAAATAATTTTCAGCCTGTCTAAATGTAAAACAGCAGATGGAAACAATAAAACAACCTGAATGGGAGAAAACAATGTCATGAAAATTAAACAAACATGAAATGTATGCATGATGCACTTTAAATGCCTTTTGTGCACATTTATATTAGCTCTAACTTAATTTGGCTCTTTTGTTTTGTAATGCTGGAAAAAAGGGTCAGCAGTTGCTTTGGTAACAATTGGTCAAGGACAGAAAAGACGTAAAGAGAGAGAAATGCTGTGAACAAGTCTGACATCTTAACAGAGCTCCTTCTCTACCCGTCTGCTCTGGACCATCACCAGACACAGGAACTGTCCACCATCTGTCCCTGCTCTCCTTCTAATAGAAACCTTCACCAAAGAGGCTTAGTTAGGCTACAAGGAGAGTCTGGACTTAAGTAACACTCACTATGTTTTCATGCGCAGTGAACAGTGCTCAAAATAACCAAATAAAACTTGTATTTCCTCCAAAACTTGTCAGTCCACTCCCAGTCTACAGCAAGGCCAAGGAACTGATTATGTGCGAGCCTAGGACTGAGGGAGGTTCAGGGTCATGTAGTTTTTTAGCAGTAGCACCAGAACATTTTGGCAAACACAAATAAGCAAACTCTCCTTTAGTTTGTGCTGCGGAGAGCAAATAACATAGGAGTTCAATTGCAGTTCTTAGCATCTATGAAAATCAAATGTGCAAATATTCGCTTTGAGATTTTACTGTAATTTTAACCCAGCGGATCAAAACAAAACAACATGTGCGAGTCAGCGGTGGAAGGGCCATAGTTTGACATTTCTGCTGATCACAGTCGGTTCCACTCTTTATTGGTCAATACAACTACACACAGACTTCTCCGGATGTGTTATTGGGATTCGAATCAAGATAACTCAATTTTCACCTCAACTTTCCGGGTTTGCATGTATTTTGAAAAATCTGTTCGAATTGGACTAGGTAACTTATCTGGTTTACCTGGCGTGCATGTAACTGTTGTGACAGACTCCCAAAAAAATGACCATAAATGTGTTTGTTTGTATTTTCCTGACAAAAAGGGTATGTGCACTCATCCTTTCACATTCGTGCTAATGTACCATCGCTTTTAGTTTTTTCCCTCTTCACAAAAAAAGACGTGTTTGAGGTGAGTGTTATTGCTTTGACACAGTCCTTCCCATTTCCAGTGCCCCAAATGGATCCTTCAGAAAACAGAAAGCTCCTTCACGGTCACTCATCAAGGAAACTGCGAGCGACAGATGGAGGAGAGAACGTTGTGCGTCTGTGTGTCTCATGATGCTTTCTGTGGCAAAGTCCAAATAACACAGTATAAACCACAAATTTTACCTTTTTACTTTATATTTAAGAACACAACAAATATTTGGACACGTTGAATCATACGGATCCTTGGAGCAAAATATTGGAATTTTGTTCTATAATCATGCCAGGATCCAGAGATACAGACTACATAATCAACCTTAACCGTAAAGTATGTATCTCTCAATGTGACTTTAAAAGAACAGGTTGAGTGCCAGTGACCACACACTTCCGTAACTGCAAAAATAAAAAGTCCTGGAAACAGAGTGGTAGAATTCAATCATGATGGTGAATTTATACCCGGGCCATATTTACTGCTTTAATAAGAGTTGGGTAAGCAAAGAGGAGCACTGGAGGGCAATGGGGCTGTGTCAGCAGATCTACACACATGCACACGCACATACACGCGCACATGCACACATGCACGCACACATGCACATACACACACACCCGCCCTTGTCTACGTGACCTGCTTTACATATCAGTCAATGCATAAGCAGCAGTAATTTACACCCCACAGCAGATGAAATGTTTATGCACATACTTACACTTTGAACGCCTAACAAGCTCTAGGGGTTAATAAGATGAAATCTGAATAAATAAAGAAATAAATAAGGGCATTGTATTTCGTGCGATGGAGTGATATCAAATGAAGTGATATTGGAATATTTGTCTGAGGGCGATAGAGGGCAATGAGAAAATGAGTCCGTATAATTTAATGCCCTTCAGATATGGCCTGTAAATAAACTCAGATTCTGACTTGTGCACAATATATTTCTGTACCAAAAACGATGTATGCCTTTTTTAATCATGTTGGGGGATTTATTGAGCAGCTTGCCTGGCTCTGGGGCAGTCACTGATAACTAAAGAGAGGTCAGAGCAAGGGGGGGTGTGAGCGCAAGATAAAAGTTCACCGATAAAAGCAATGCAGAGATAGACGCTTGGTACTGAATCTCAATGGGTTCATAATAACACTAAGAGGCGCAACGGAATCTATGTGTAAATGTATTTGATCTTTCTGATGTCGATGAGGGTTGAACTATTTGCCATTTCTGCAGAACATAACCTTTGAAAATCTCAGGGTGTATCTTATTCCACACAGACATGAGCGTGTATCTATGGATAATTAATGGTTCGCAGGTATCTTTTCGAGGGATCAAGGCAACTGTGAAATATTTGAATTAATGCAATAAGAGCGGGCTGAGAAACGATTAGCGAACCGATAGACATACGGCATTTGGTTCAAATTAGAAAGATCATTTAGAAGTTGCAGCAGAATGCGTCACTACAGGAAACCGCAAAGAAACCAAAGCCGAATGTCAATTTCAGCGAACCATCTTGACAAATAATACGCTGCAAAGTCAGTTTTCCACCACTGCATTATTCCACACAATCAAACCGTGTCGTTTCTAGCCGATGATCGCTGTTCCTGCATCTACACAGACAGACAAGCATGAAGTTCACCTTGACTTTTGAATCTACCATTTCCATAAGCTTTCCACTAGAACAGACATTTTCCGGCAGGACAGAAACCCAGCAACCTTGGACCTAAATCTTCATTTACCTTACGATTTTAAGTCAAATGCCCTCCCTTACAACATGTTTTTATTTATTAATTTGTCATCATCAAGTGACCAAAATTGTGCATTTTTCTGATAGCATAATAATGGTGTCATCAGGTTGTATTATTATTTGTCAAATCATACCTATTGCATAATTTATAGGTATCAGTTATGGAATTACCTCTTCCTGTGTCACAGCGGCTGCTCATGTTCAAACAGGGAGTATAATTATGAGTCACCAAAACTGTAAAAGTGGAATACAGAGTGATTTTGTATTTAAGTTTAGAAGTTTTTTGTTAAACGTGTGTGCAGTTTGCAGAAAGAGCGCAGATATGGGAACAAATCAATCTAAAAGTGATGTGTCCATCCCGGAGACACCTGTCATGCTGCAATGTCAAATAAATATGGGAAGGAGTGTCTGGAATGCCTGTCAATGTGGTCAGATAAATTTGGATTTGGCTAGGTGTTTTTTTTTTATTTTTTATTTAGTTAATTTTATTGTATTTCTTTTTCTGTAATTTCTTTGTGATTTTAACGCATTTTTCCTGCTGTGTGAAGCACGTTGAATTTCCTTGTGTATGAAATGTGCTCTACAAATAAACTTGCCTTGCCTAAACTGATGCGTGCACAGAAGGGCAAGCAATATCATCTGCAAGGAGACAAGCAGGTGGCCAACTCCCCACCAGAAAAGATGCCTCGTCGAATATGTTGTGAAGACATCAAAAATCTATAAAAGGTTGTACCACAATTTCCAAACACCTGTACACATATATGTTGCCCAATGCCATTTTCCTGCCTGACAACCTACTCTATATCCATGACTATAAATGCCAGGTGGTGACCGCTGTCTCAAGGGGCAGGATGAAGGGAAGACTGAGAGGAGCCGCAGAAATGGAGGAGGGTCTGACCTGTGGCTAGAGCTGCCTCCTGGAGGCCAAACTGACAGATGGGGCAAACCAGATAGAGAGAGAGAGAGAGAAGCAGGTAGAAAACAGAAGTAGACTGATTGGTCTATTCTCCCTGACATCCTCAGTGTACTGGGTGACGGAGGCATCCCTGACTATGATACTGTCAATGGCCAATGTTGTAAGCTGCAGTATGTCCACAATCAATGAGATAACTGCATTTAAACACATACAAATCAGATATTACATTGTGACCACCAGCCTTTTACTGGTATTGAGTGCTAATGCCTCCTATTGAACAACTCCCTTGCCACAAATTGCTACACTTTTGATTTTAGAGATGCTCTGGTCCGGTCAACAAACAAGTGGTTCACTTCTAAAGACTAAATTTAGATGACACCAGGTTGAAAATAAAATGTCAATGTTGTGGTTGTAGTAGTGCATACTGCCTCCAATGTTGAAGTAAACTGGTGTATGAATGAATGTGTTTGAGAAAATGTAGGACAATGGATGGAAATTAGCCCATGGCAACAATCTGGCATGTTTATAGCATTTATCTCATGTATGTTCATTAATATGTAATCTCCACTCTATAAATACATACAAATATTGATAATGACAGACCCTACACCAATCTAGAAATCACAAATCTTTTCAGTTCACTGTGCACCATCTAAACCATTTTTCCAAATTCTGATAACCACAAAAATGGTAAACATTTTAAAAACGTATTTTGCCAGAGATCATAAAGTTGCATCTTATGGAAGAATGTAGAAAGGGTCATCCAAAACAATGTACAAGAACTCCTCTGGCGTGTGGACAAAGAGTGAAGCGGTTCGTCTTCGCTGTTCGCTTCTTTATTTGGTGTGAGTGGCATCTGCCCAGGCACTGTCAAAACTCAGGCAGAGACAATGAAATGAAAGCGGAGGAGGAGGAGAGTGGTGGTGGTCAGCCGGGCCAAAGGTTACACAAAGCTGTTAAGAAACACCTGATCTACCCATTCACAGCTCACTTTGCCACCGGGAGAGAAGCAGCCAGCCATAGAAGAGACATGGTGTTTCCATTATGTGTGTTCTCCAGGTTTCTGTCTGTACGTATCAACTAACACACACATTTTGTCATGGCGTAGGCTATTGTGGGTATGAACTGTTATGTAATCAAAACAGGGGTAATAGAATTTGCTGCTTACTGAAAATGATAATAGATTCAATTAACAAGGAAGGGTTGTCTTGGGGCCGTGACTTCTTAATTGATTATCCATCCATCCATCCATTTTCTACCGCTTGTTCCCTTTCGGGGTCGCGGGTGACTGGAGCCTATCCCAGTGACTTCGGGCCTTAAGCGGGGTACATCCTGGACAGTGACCAACTTGTCGCAGGGTCAACACAGAGACATAGACATTACAGACAGTTCACTCTCACATTCATTCACTAGGGCCAATTTAGAGTCACCAATTTTGCCTAACACATGTATGTCTTTGGATGGTGGGAGGAAGCCGGAGAAAGTGGCAAGTAACTAAAGCATTTTTTTTTAGTTACTTGGCCAACAAATACAGTCTAGAAATTCAAGGAGGTGTAACATGTTTTATTTTCTTACAGGATTTTTTAAAACGATATAAAAGTAAAATTCTTATGTCAAATAAATGAATCCAAAAACACTGGAGTATGGTAAAAGTGCCTCTTGAATACACTGAGCCATTCATTAACAATGGAAATGTCTAAAACCCCTCACACAGGCGTAGTGTTAGCTGCTCAGATCACTGACACAGACAGATACAGGATTCAGTTCACCTCTGCTGCAACAGAGCTCTCACAATGAAACTATAAATTAAAATACATATATATGTATGAAGCAAACAAGCTGTACACGTCATCAATAATGCGCATAAAAACTTGATGCTCAACTTAACCTAATGATTGTTGATTTCCTCTTGCCTGGGATCCAGAATTCACACTTTTCTAGTGAGTCTAGTCACGACCATTGCGCCTCAAGTCCAACTCAAAACAGCCCTGTGCAATCACAATAGTCTACTGTATTTCTGTGACTAAGGGTGGGCAACATGCCAAAGAATAAATAGCATGACAATTTCAAATTTCATGTAAAATGAGATCACTTTTAAGGGATAAATACAGTCAACTACTTGTACTGACAGTTCATACTTCACTTTGGTTAATTCTGTCCTTCCCTCACTTACGTATAGTCCCTTAGAGCCTTGAGGAAGTTGACCAAAAAGCGTTTGATCATAGAGCTGCGTTAAACAGCAAACACTGAATCATGCTCTCACGATATCAAAAAAAACGATATAATCCAGCCCCATCAGTGAATTAAACAAAATCAAACTTCTCTTACCCTCAGATTTTGTGCTTCGCTCATTGATTCTGTCGAAATCGGCAATGTCTTTCATTCCTGTGATATTTTTTTTCCTTTCTACTTTCTCATAAGCAGCCAGGTTTTCTACATGGACGGACGGATGCTTGTCCCTGATTGGCTAATCCATCTGTCAATCATGCCCATCTGAACTCAGGGAGATGAACACAGTAACCAGACTGATCTAAATCTATAGAAAAATACAGAAAGACATTTCTCTGTATTTTCCAGGCAATATTTACCATAGGGGGATATGATATAGACATGATGACCTTTAAATATCTTGAACTACAGGTGGATGAAAGTTTCACAGTGACTAGATCTTCCAGAACTAGTCTTTTATGGTTGGTCACTTTTTGAGTGTTCTTGTGTGACTGATGGAAAATACATATTTGAACAGTTAAATGTATTCATCTATTGACCTTTATTTAACCAGTAAACTCCCACTGTGTATGTAGCATCTAATTTTCAGGGAGTTCTGTTCCCAGGAAAAAAAAAAAAAAAGCACATCTATCTAAAAAGAGATTTCATGGTTTCAGTAGTATATTGTATCATCCCATCCTTCTGTATTCATCTCATTCCGGCAGATAGACTGAGCGCCGTCATCAGATGTAATCCTTCTTCCGGTTGTATTAGTTAACAGGGCTGCCGACCTCGAGAGAAATAAAGTTCTACACAGACTAACGAGTCGTTTTCAGGCCGCCCAGGGAATCTGTGTATTGTTGACTTGTTGGTGCACATGAACACTTAAGTGCTACCCACCACGCCATTACAGTGGAAGTGCCAATCCGGGGCAAAAAGACAAATGCAAAAGTGGGTGGGGCGGAATAAAGTAATTAGGACCCATATATAACAAATATTAGCTTATGGTGCATATCCAGTAATGTAAACTTCCATGTAAGCCATTTTCATGTTTGTTCAAGACTCAAAGAGGAGTGTGTGGTACCTCCCCATAGTGAGACAAGACTCTGGGGGAAGCAGCAAGAGTCTGAAAGACATTTTAAACATAGAGATGGATAAGAGTAAATGCCTTCAGTCTGCCAAGCACATTACTGAGGAAAAACTAGGTAAAACAGCAACGTAATTGAGAAATCTAGATCGTACAAGCAAAGTCCGTTAAAATGCAAGAACAGGAAATTCACAAAAAGACCTATATTGATGGTGCTGGCTACAGTCCTGTTAGAGCCAATAGTCTTATATGTTCCCGGTTTCCACCACACTCACCAGAATAGACTGTCGTGCCAGGCGACTGTGCACACAGAGGGCCGTCTGGGAGATAAGGGGCTAAATATAACCATTACACAGACTTGCGTCGTGCTCCTCCAGCCACCAGGCCGGCTGTCGCACTGAGACCAGCGCCTTCCAGGCAGACAAATGATCTGGATCTGACCCCATTGATGAAAACTAGCACAATGAGCGTGCTTTCCTATATTTGAAGTATGGTCTATTGAAGATGTAAATATTGATAGTGCAATTCTGTTCATTAGCCTGGTTCTGAAAGCTTACAGCCCACAATAATACTGAAAATCTTAATCCAATAGTTATAGTATTGTATAGTATAAGCAAATGTACTTTCTGGAGGTGGTCACTTGCATGATTCCACAGAAACCATATGTTAAAATCATACTTTCTCCACAGAAATGGACACGTTTTATGCCATGTTGTAAAATATACTAATCAAAAGAACAACATCTCCATAGAGGCAAGCAGAAGGAGGCTCCTCCAGGCCAAGTAAGTCAGGGTTTTCAGTGCAATAAAAACCAAATTTTTTGAAGAAACATGCTTTTATATTAGCCTATTTAAAAAAAGAAAAACATGGTGGGGATTTAAAAGAGGAAGCTGTTTATTTTACAAAATAAAATGGACTTTGAAGAATAAAAAAACATCCATATTGTTAGTATTAGCATTTCAAGGTTGATTTAAAATTTTAGTTTTGCACAAACTGAGGATATTGCATTTTCCAAATAACACAAGTACAATTGCCATAGTATTAGTATCAAAGGGGATGCTCAGGCAAAGCAGAAAGCAGATATATTTTTGGTGGTGTCGGAGAGGCCAATTAACAGCCAACACACCAAGGCTGTGAACATAGACGAGAATAGCAATGAGGACACAGTAAATGGGAGAGACTTAAACAGAGATGGGACTTTTGTGAAATGCCATATTTTTAAACACTAATACCACACAAGCAATGTTCACCATCCTAAGAACTATACTTCCCCCAATTATACAGCCGCCATGTGCAAAAAGCTGTATTAATCCAAATCAGTGCAGAGCAAGTAAAACTACACGAGTGCTGGAAAAGGATGCCATCTGGGATAAGCAATTATCCACTAAAGTAATGATCCTTTATTGCGCTATAGTGTTTTAGTAAAACTGAGATGCTGTATTCTGACTTAAGCTTATGTGCCTGTAAATGGTAAAAGGCATAATTATTTCATAAGCCATTTTTCTTCTTGAAAGCTGAATATTACTTGTATTAAAGATTCATGGGCATAATTTTACATATTAGATTTTTATCTTATAAATCTTTTTAAGGACAAAAGGCCGTGTAACATTCTCCAATTATGCATCTACTAGCACTATACTTAAAACATGGATATTGTGATCTCATCTTGGCAATCCACGCATCGATTCAGAAATTCAAGATTCAAGTGTTGAAACAGTTTTCTCATTGGGTTTTCCCTGTAAAAATAGATACAATTAATGAATTGTCATTGTTGTCATAGAAAATTAAATTTAGTTTATAGCATCAAATACTGCATAGTTTTGATGTAAAGAACAGTACAACAGTGCAATACCTTACCCCCATAAGCCCCCATAGATAACCACAGTGTTAAAATGAGTACAATAAAGACACATATGTTTGAGTTTTATGTCATTATACAACAATATAAAGTCCGGTTAATTGTTATTGTATTGGTGGATGTGTTTTTTGTCTGTGGGAGCGGGAGGGGGGCACTGTTCAGCAACCACACAGCCTGAGGATCCAGTCTGCTGGTCAGTCTGGTTGTTCTGGCCTGAATGGACCTGTGCCTTCTCCCTGAGGGCAGCAGGGAAATGATAATGAGTGTTGGTTATGCAGCATGTTGAGCACTCTTTTCAAACATGGCACTGATCTCTGCTCACACAGGACTGCCTTGCTCCTTCCTTCCTCCAATTTCATCATTAAATTCACCAATGACACCACAGTGCATTAACAACAATGAGAACATTGGTTTTAAAAGGATATCTATGTATCAGGACAGGCATTGTATTGTGGAGCCATTGTATCGAGAGGTACTAAGCAATACCCAGCCCTGGCATCTACTACATATTTACAGTCAAAAACACACAAGATATTGCATGATCAAAATAGTGTTTGGCGGAATCTGCCAGGAGAACCGTCCGATCTTTTGAATGAAAATGGACGTTTTAAATCATTCTTGCACTAAACCCATTTGGCACATTCTGCTGCCTCTGAGAAGAACTTAATAAAACAGAGTGAATAAATTATTAATAATTCTATTACAGCTCATGTTGACCCTGCGAAATGAGACTATTGAAGATCACTTGCACTTTTTCGCAAGTTTTATTAGACATTTCAAATTATATAGAGCACCACTATTGGAGATTTGTGGAAGAACCTTTGGTACCTCTATTTAAAAAGGGCATTAACAACATAGAGCATAATTTTCTAAACCTGATGTAATCCTTTTGACCTTTAAGAGTTCACTGGTTTACAACAATACATTTAAGGCTACACTACGAGATGATTCAAAGTGGTACTGATAGTATCCAGTTGCATTTCCCAAACATAAGATAATACTGAAAATTTTATCTATTATGCTCACAACAAGGCAGATGTCTGTATTCTGTATAGTGGATGTCTGGTCAAGATATCCCTCCTTTTTGTACGGAATCACATTATTTTACATGTCATGTTACATTATATACTGTATATATTCTCTGTTCACTGTCTGACCTAAAATGCAATTTGCGGCAGAGGGAAATGGGTGAACTAATTGCATGACAGTGGAGATAGGAGGACAGAAGCGAAGAGAAAAGGCAAAAAGTAAAAAAAAAAAAAAAGAAGCTCCTCACGCCCAGCATTTAGAATCAGATGTGATAAAGCCTGAACTCAGGTGCTGGGTTTGTGTCATTAAAGGTGCTGTGATGAGTTCCACTGAAGTGAATTATTTTAAGTTTATAGTGCATTGTTGATTCAGTCAGAAACTAAAGCATAGACAGCACATGGTTGTTCTTAACGGTTTACAAGTCATAAGACATACATTGTGGTCCGATTAGATTTGTTAGGTCTTTGCGTTTTAAGTAGGATTGCTTGTAGTCAGACCTGTATTTCAGTGTCGTACCTTCCTCAGAAGTGCCACTGATGTTACGGTGTTTGTCTGGTCGTCTGATTTTGGCGCAGTCTTCCTACTTGGAGCCGTAGGACAACAGCACCATCATTAGGAGGCCATTGAGATCTAGAAACGCGCCCACCAGACTAAATAGGGATGAGGGGGCATACCATCTTTCTCAGAATTCTGAAGAACTGTATGCCGTACTGTGGGAGGACAGCGTCAAAATCTGTTCAAACCAGCTGACCAGGCACGCCACAGTAACAGCAGTGAGTAAGAGTGAGTACAGTGAGCAAGAGTGCAGACAAAATATGTCATGATCCGCCACTAAAATACAGGTACAAGAATACAAGAAATCCTAAAACGAGACATGAATCGTGTTCAACTACAGCAGGCCATACATGATTTCAGAACAATACAGATTAGAAACCAGCAGTTAATAAAGTATCATATCTTTATAAAAGGTGAGAAGTATTCAAAATGGGCCCTACTGCAAACAACAGGAAGCTGAAACCCATGAATACAGCTCCAAAACTTCCATAACTTTAGAATAACTTTAGACCCAGTGAAGGTTATATAAGACATAGCTGTCAGGTTTCATCCTCTTACACCAAGTTATGGGCTGTGATTGACCGGTCTGAAAGTGCCAGATATCTTTTGCGTCTGACTGTTACCATAGTAATGACAGAGCATAAGTGTCCAGGAGCGAGCGCATGTCTAAACTTCTGGAGGGACGCACGACAGGTGATGTTCATATTGCACATGCAACTGGGCGCAAAAATGTTAATGTGTATGCAAATGAGGCTTTTGCTGTGGCTTCAAAGATTCCATCTATCATGGACAAAGGAGACACTTCAAAGACAAGACGCCTGGCTGAGAAGATTCCCCAACACAGCAAAGCATACTAACGGCTCACAATATGATAACACCTTGAGATTATATACTTCTTCAGCAAGAAACAAATACAATTAAATGCACGATGCCGCCTCTCCTTCAAAACGTACGGGTAGATCAAAAAAGCACATGAGAAACGGCAAAGATCAAATAGGCCTGTGAGAAATCCACCTACGGGAGTCTCTGCAGGCATTAGGAGTGAGGAAGCTCCTGCACCAGGAGGGGGAACCACTGAAAATGTACAGTAATCATATTTTCTAACTTCTGAATGTAAGTGGTGATGTAGAACAATTAGAATTGCATTTTAAAAACATTATGTGTGTGTCACCAGTTTCGATTCAACACCTGCCATTCACCAGTGGAGGAAAGTGGAAGATATAATGTAGAAACCACTGCTGTTACTACTATACTATACTAACATGTCAAACTCTAGAATAGCAAGGTTTTTTCTTAGTATCAAAATAAACTGAAACCTTTAACACAACAAAAACACTTCTAATGGACAATATCATGTCATTTTCAACATAAGTAATCGTTCATTTAATATTATCGTGACACTACTCAGGAAAGGTCCAACATTGTCCTTTTTTCCCCAGTATTGATACAAATAGAATGAGCAGTTTTATTATCAATTATGGATGTCAAGATTGTTTGGTATGGATGATATTGGATTGATAATCCTTATTATTCAGGTCACAATATAATAGTAAGAACTTAAAGGACAAATATTGTGTATTATTTGTATTGTTTTAAACATGCTCTTGAGTACCTTGACTTTAGCATTTCATATTTTATTTGTTTTGTTTGGGGGGGGTTTAACAAAAAAACAATATAACTTTGCCACAGCCTTGGGACATGTCAGAGCAACTGATCTTTGGCTGAAGAGAAATTACAAAATTTAATATCAACACTGTTTGCTAATGCAGCTGCTTGTCAAATTCCTGGTTTTAGCATGTAGCAATGATCGTAATTTGACCGCAGAAATGCAGAGAATGAGTCTGCTGATGATTTATGGACTTAAAAACAGCAAAGAAGATGCTCTGAGCCATGTCACATGTCGAGAAAACACCACATCAGGTGATTCAGAGTTGTGAGTGTGAGTGTTTTTGACAGTTGGGAGGGAAGAGGACTTTCAATCCAGTATTCATCAAACTAGCGTGAATTAAGCTAAATGTTTCTCTTGGTGTGGTTAAAACTAAATTTTCCATTATAGAATTATTTTGAAAATAATAATTGTGACAATCTTAAGCAAGTGAGAGTTCTACTGATGAAACATGTGAGAGGAGCGTGGGACAGTGGATCTGCTGCAGCTCTTTGAGGAGCTGTCAGCGGCCCTTCCCGTGTGTTGCTTCTTTCTGTTTTGTTTCGTTGCGTCTTGTCTTTATTCACAAGCATGAGCTCCGGACCCATTCATTAACTTTTGAAAAGAAGCGATTTTGTCCCGTCCACTTTTCACAGCAGCTGCTCGTCACAACCTGAAGTCTGTCTTCCCTGTGTTATATGATCTATATGCTCATGCGCAACCCTCCAATTGTAAGTGAACTCTGTGTTGCTGCTCTGTGAGTTTCCGTCTTCCCTCTGTGCTTCCTGCACAGTGCACAGCAGGGGAGAAGGAGCAGAGGTGCAGCGCTAGTGAGTTTACAGTGCAGAGGAGAAGGTAGAGACACAGGGCCTGATGTCCACCAAACAGGGAACATTTTGCTCTTTGAAGTCTTTCATTTTGTCTCAATTATTTTAAAAACAAAGGGCTACAATTTCAACTTGTAAAATATGTTAAATACAGCCCTGCAACCTATTTAGCGATTGATAACGTTCAACATTTCAGACCGTTTCATTCATATTTGTTCAGTAGAAAGCCAGAAAAAGCAGGAGGCTTTAGATTATACTCATTTCAAATTGTGATAAATAAAATGAATACTGTTCCAAAGATTTATGAATGAAATCGTATTTAACCTTCTGCTGTAATTGACTGAAGCATCAGCAGTGTTGTTTTATGAGGGAGGGTTTTTATTTTAGTTTTACTTATTTTAAAAGGTGCACTTTGTAACGTGTGTGTAGGTATATGCATGGTTCTTGAGGAAGTGCCTGTCCCCATAAAACTGATCTCTTGTCTAGAACGTTCCACAATATGGTATATCTCCCTGGAGACAAGCAGTTGCACCCACCAGACCTACAGTAGTTACAAGTCAGATCTGTGGAGAGGTTACCGTGCTCAAAGTAAAGATACAGATTTTATTTGTACGGTAAGTAAAACATTTTTTTGAGTAATAAAAACATCTGTAATTGAGCAATTGTAAGATATATTTAATGCTGTGGAACCTTCTAGGTAAAGCAGTAACAGCTCCACAGAGACAGCAGGACCCCACCGGAAACAGTAAAATGTATGCACCTATAGTCTGCTGCCCGGTAGTCGAGCAACGTAACATGCTCCAGTGTTTTATGTGTGTATATTACAATTATAAATATAAAATATAGCCGCAAGCGGCAATGATCGGCCCTCGCCACGCCGCCGCCGCTGCCCCGCCGCAAGAGGAGGGGGCGCTAACGCGTCCCAATTGTCCTTTCAGTACGCCTACTGCTGAATCTGTGACGCTGTCACATCTTCTCCCCTTTGTTTTACCATTCAAAAAGCAATTTTATTTTGAATTCTTGGCAAAATGTGCGGCTTTGCCGCACAGACACCGTGACTCTTTGAATAAAAATGTGGATAACTTTTGATGGTCCACCCCAGAAGATGAGTCTCACCAAATTTCAGGTTAATAGGGCTAACGCCCTAAGAGGAGTTCATGAAAGTCTAAAGTGAAAACATGTTCTGGCGATTTCCCCATTGGAATAACATGGGAGGTTTCGGTCATCGCTACGGCAACGCCATAACAATTATGACATGGGTCTCATTGACTTTTTTGATTGGGATGCCAAAATTGAGTCGTGTGTCAAATTTCATATAATTTCGCAAAACTAAACATTTAACCTCCATATAAAATCTGTAGGGGGCGCTGTAGCGCCAAATTAATTTATTTCACTTCAAGTAGGTTTAGGGCAAAGAGTTTATCAACAGATTCTAATTTGACGCAATTCGGACTTTATCTGCGCAAACGGCAGAAATGTTAAATTTGGGAGATTTCTGAAATTCTAGCTACAGTTTGCGGCTTCGCCGCACAGAGACCGTGACAGGTATCAATGTAATTTGAATAACTTTTGATGTCCCACTCCTCAGTACCATTTTCACCAAATTTCAGCTTTTTAGGGCCAACGCCCTGGGAGGAGTTTGTAAAAGTACGACGTTTGGAAAAACTCCCGAGTCATGCTTGAAGCAATATGGGCGACATTTGGTTGGGCGGACGGCGTTGCCGTAATAATATTTTTTACTTCTCTTGTCACCATCTACCTCTGCGCCAAATTTCATGATTCTACGATCAGATGTTTTTTGGGTCATTTCCTATCTCTCAATGCATTTTTGGTACATTTGGGGGCGCTGACGCGCCAATTTTTTTATTTTAGAAAAGGGAAATAGCCAGAATGTAGAGAGGCACGATTTTTAGAGGTGTGCAAATTTTTGTGACTTTGTCAATGTTCACTGGGTGAAAAATAGGGGGGTTGGTCCCGAGAAGAAAGAAGAAGAAAGAAGAAGAATATTCCGATGCGAAAACAATGTTTTCCCATTTTTCAAATATCATAAACTATACATTTTCGAGCGCTTTCCTACCTCATGGTGTGGGTCCCTGGTCATTGACGGGTACTTTCGTTAATTTTGAGTGGGCTCCGCCCACTTTGTGTTTTTGGCCCTCTATACAGTAATAATGTTCAATTTTTGCATTACATGCTTATATGCACAGAACATACAAGAGATGGGGAACGTATTCGTGAGCTACTTAGCGCAAATGAGTGCTTTATATGGGGATCCAATGTAAAGTGCTCGTTTAGTGCGCACTTTTGCACGGGCTTCGCCCGTTTACAACGATAATGTTCCATTTACCTACTACTAATTAGTATGCACGGGGCGTGCATGAGTGGAGGAGTGCGTTAGTGAGTGTTTGGAAGTGGGCGAGCGCTTCGCGCTCGATTTCGTGCGCACTACGTGCGCACTTTCGCAGCCGTGCTTCACACGGCCTTACGAGACTAATAGGCCTCTCGCCAGCTTGTGGCGCTCGGGCCTAAATATACAAGGCATTGCAACTTTACACTATGGTTTGATGCATGGTTCTGAGCATTGGCCAATCTGGTTTGACACTTGAGATTTCATCCTCTTATAGGCTCTTATATATAGATTTTTTTTTTTTTTTGGACAACTCTAATGCCCACCACCAGATCTTATATGCAGTTGGGCTTTCTTCATTCCTTGACTTCCCTCTCTCACACCAACTCCCCTGACATTGCACGCAGTGGGAATACTGTCAGTGGAGAATTACTGGGCCTCTGATCTGCTTAATGGCCAGTAATGGTCAGGGCTAACAAAACAGAAGAGATGTCAGAGAACTGGTGAAGAAACAGCATCTCCTCCTCCCTCCATGCTGTTTTCAGACACTGGTTTTACTGCTGCTGCTCTTCTCTAGGGGCCTCATTATACTGGCCATAGCAGCCCTGTATACATCTGTATATCCACTGAGCAAACAGGAGAAGAGTATAGAGGATTTAGAGAAAATTCTAAAGGGGAAAAAAATTCAGACATGAAAAAGTGACGGTGAAGGGTATTTTCATGTTCAGGTGGTACAACAGTGCAGCTTATTGCCCAAGGTACCAGATTGCTACAGATGGTTGGGAGCCTCCGATCAGATTTACAAGTTGCTGCATCGCTGCTATAAGAACGTATACATGCCATACATCCATGTGGCCATATGTGAGCTGTGCTTGTTTTGTTTGAGTAATGTCATCAATTGTTTTCAAGGTAACTAAGCAATTAGAAGCACCAAGGATGTTCCAGATGGGAAACAGCCTCTAATTGCACACCAAATGTATAGGATTACATAGAAATTCATAGAAGATCACGCTGACATTGGAGGTAAAACAACAGCAACACCCTCGTCTTGTTAATTGATCAGTGCGTAGAGCTGGTGTAACTGATTTTACAAATTGTGAAAGCAAATCAAAATATTGGTATCGGGAAATATTGGACAAATATTAGACATTGGTATTTGCTCAAAAAATGTAAATCCATATCAGACCATCCCTAAAAGCAAGTATTTAAATATTACCATTTAAGTATTCCTTATTACTGAGAAAACTGTGTCATTTATGGAAAAACTACAGACAAACTACACTTTAAGTTCAGAAATGTTCACCCTGAGACAATGTTTTGCACAAGCCCTTCTCTCTATCCGACTCCAGCCAGACGAGCCCGGGCTGGTTTGGACAGTAAATAACCCAATAGGCAAATGTCATGGCTTTTAAATGAGTTAAGTCTGATCGATGTCAGCCCCAGCACACGGGAATATAAATGCATCACAAATGAGACACAAAACCTGTTTGTATCTGTCTGAGCTAGCGTGGCACCGGTGCATGTGTGTGTGGTGTGTGCTGTGGCAGGAAAGGTGAGGTGACAAGACTATTATAGAAGGATATGTGAGACTACTGCAGGTATAAGATGAGCAAATGATCTCCCACACGAACGCAGAAATGCTTACAGTCACAGTTTTACACAGCCATTGAAAAGAGTGAGCCAAAAGCATCTGGCTGAGGAAGGAAAAGATCAATGTTCAACAAAGACGGCCAATTTTTCTGAATGCCTTCCTTGTTTTTCTGCCATCTCTCCATCTGAAATCATTCCATTAGTGATCAGGCAGGAACAGAGTAGTGTCTTTGTCAAGTCAGCACAGGACAGGAGCAGAACACAGCTTTGATCATTGATTTGAGTCCCTGAATACAGCTCACTGGACACTCCCATTCAGCTGTGAATCATGGACGTCCACGAGAAGAAGTCACAGAGCACTGCTTATGCCATGGAAGTACAAATGGGCATGTGATGTTTTGTCTAAACCAAAAGATAATTATTTATATTGTTTGGGGTATGCACCTTTTTTTTAGCCCACATTATTAAGGTAAAGGGGAAGGGCAAATGAGAATTGGGATTATATAAATTTGTCAACTAATAAATGACTAATAAACCATTGACAAATTACTAGAATAAACAACTAAAATAATGCCATCCTTAATATATAAATACATCTACTTAATATACTTCCAAAACAATTCAACATTTACAACTGATGACTATTTTTTCAATTAAACAAGTCAACAAATCAGGGCAGCAAAGAAATGACAAACACAATTCAAACTGTGTAAATTACAGTAGATTGTTGTTTTTGCAATAAACATTCATGTGTTAATTTGACAGCTACTGTAATGTAGACTGGCATGTTTTTGACGTGTAGAAGAATAAAACATGTATTGCAAATTATTTTACTTGAATATTCCTATATAATAATATATTTTCAAACAGTGGGTTATGTTAACATTACTAACATAAAAAGTCCACTGCAAAATGACAGTAAAATATAATATTCCCACACATATGTCAAAAATGAGTCCTGGCTTTAGACTTTACTGCTCCTTTGACTCTGCAGCAGCTCCAATGGCTCTGCAGATACGCCGCAGCGCTGTGTCCACAACAGTCAGACCTATTGATTTACTATCAGTGGGCAGGACATGTAGGGTCCGGCCCCCCGAGGTGTATAAATAATACATTCAGACCTTGGGCTTTGGCAGGTTTTAGACCACCTCGGCTGCCATGCACTGCACCCATAAAATATAGTCGGTATTGATATAAGGATTGCAGATGTGGAGGATTTTCAGTTGGGGAAGATGCAGAGCTTCTGAGCCACATCTACACGTTTGTGTAACGCGCGCGCACACGCGCACGCGCACACGCACACGCACACACACACACACACACACACACGAATGCCTGTCTTTCACATCGCTCATACAACATCCTCAAGAGGGCGATGCGTCTGAATCAGGACAGATCCAGACCTGATGATGGGTAGGAGCCAAGAAATATAGAACCATTTGTAATATTGGAATTCTTGCTTAGAAAATATGCAGAATTGATTGTTATCATCTAGAACAGTTATTTACAGTTCATGTTCAGATCATGTTTTTCCATTGTTACTCGCCAAGAGGAGATATTATTTTTTTGTCAAAATCCCCTACCCCTTTATGACTATATTACTTTAAGCCAATAGAGGTGCATCACTAATTAGAATAGTGACAGACGTAAAAGTAAAAAATTAAGTATAAGATATTGTGTTGTGTAAAATGGACCACATTGTAATGTATAAATTACAATTATACAGATTATTATAACAGTAAACCATAGAACTCATATCAAACTTGTTCTGATACTTTATCTGCTCACATGGAGCACACGTGCCATTCACTCCACCACCAAGCAGCAACATGTTAAAATTTCTTAAAGACATTGTTCCTGATTTTTTCCATTTTAACAATGTTAAAAACAGCTAGTTCATTTTGCACTTGTTCCTCACATTCTGATTCTTCACTGCAATGAGTTTATAAGCATCTTTCACACATTTCAGAGACCAGATTTTTGCTGTCACACTACTGCTAAAACAACATGCTAAACTTGCACCAGCGCATCCTGGTGCAAGTTTTATTTATATAGATGGCTAGATGGCTAGATGGCTAGATGGCTAGATGGCTAGATGGCTAGATGGCTAGATGGCTAGATGGCTAGATGGCTAGATGGCTAGATGGCTAGATGGCTAGATGGCTAGATGGCTAGATGGATAGATGGATAGATGGATAGATGGATAGATAGGTGGCTGGATAGATATAATCTCCTAGGGATGAACTAATTTGACTTTATGATATGAAAAAACATCAAGTACAGTCCATTTACATTTTACAAGGAAGAGATATGCATTTGTTGTTTTTTGTCATCTGTTGTGCATCCAGCTTTAAAGGACACATATTGGACAACATTTACTTTTATGAGCTTTTAACCATGTTCTAACATTGATCCCTCATCAGAATAGAATATAATTTAGCTTCATTCATGCAAGTTTGATGAATCCTGGTATAAAAATCCTCTCCCCTCCAAACGTCAAAAACACTGAATCCTCTCAATAACTGACATTTTATTGATCTGTGAAGTGGCTCTGAGAATCTTCATAAATCATCACCAGACTCGTTCAGTGAATTTCTTCCATCTAATCACGATCAGTACAACGGTGTGCCGACTCCGAATTGAGAGGCCAGATTGAAACATGAAAACATGCATCTGTTCATCTTAAACTATATGTAATTCAATCAGCAGCCAGAAGATGGCATGAAAACCTAGGTAGTCCCAAGGAAAAGAGCAGAAATCCAAATGTAATTCTGTTTGATATAAACCTTTTTTTTAGTTCCAAAACATGATATGCCAAACTAAAAGGTACTCAAGAGCATGTTTAAAGGCTAATAACAATACAGATCATGTATAATACTGTCTTAAAACTAAAACACAGATGTTGCTGCCGATAAACATTAAAACAAATAAGGAACGAATAAATATGATTGATTCTCACCAACAAAACAACAATTAACATTACATACAGAATAATTGCAGTAATCTGAAAATGCAACAGAGACATATTGGTTGTCATCTTGCGATTTAAAGTTAATGTAAGCAAGTTGTTATTAAGAAGACTCTTGCTACTTCACTAATGATGAAGTATTTCGAGCAGGACAAACAACCACAAATATAAAGACATACGCACTCACAGTTCCCGGTCCATCTGTTTACTGCAGGAGTCATGGTGTTCTGTGACTGGTTAAAGTGAGCGGAATATAGTCCCCCGCTCCATCACGCGCAGACATGACATCAGATTTTGTATGCCAAGCAGCGTGGGCTAGTCTTTGAATATTTGGTCTGCCACTTAAAAAAATAAAGCCATCTTTTTGATTCATCTGCTCATCTATGCCGTCGCTGTTGCATGTTAACTTTGTTCTTTCTCTTCTATTAACAGTTTCTTGGCTGACTTTATTTTTGGGGCCTTTGTTTGGCTGCCATGCCCTGTGAGCACTGTTTAATTTCTCCACAGAATTCCTTTGGGAGACAAAGGCGGTCGGGTTGGTTTGACGGGTAGGACGGGGGCAGAGGCACTTCATTAATCAATCAACTAGCTAAGAAAATTTACCTAATTACCGGCTAATTACAGATCTGGGCATCGTGCCAGCTGGCATCCCATTCACCCTTACCAATTCGACCCCTGCAGTCACCCAGATGACACTAGAGGTAAACAGCCCGCCCTAATCTTCCCCAGTCTTTGCTTTTGCCTTTAGAAGACTCATTAACACAGCTACTTAGTCATTACATCATTTACAGAAGCTTCAACGAACAATAGGCCACTTCAGTCTTCACTGTTTTCCTGCTTCGTTAGTGAGATAGTGAGATGGTGGTCCTACCACAAAAATATTAGTTGGCATCAGGAGGCTGGATGGCACAGTCAGACTCTGGGTATTCTTCTCTTGGCCGGTCCTCTTGCCCCGTTTAGCTCGCCAGGCTCGCTGAATCCTAGAGGAGTTAGCAAACAGCAAATCTTAGACTCCAACTAGTGCCTTGCTTTACTTACCTAGCATTAGAGTACAGTTTCAAAATTAAACATATCCAATAAACTATTGATTGAAAGGATGAGATAGAGATAGAGATAGAGATAGATATATAGATATACACACAAAACAAAATACTCTTTGTTGCTTTTGTTTTATATATAAAAATGTAAACAACAAATCCTTTCAATTACAACAAAAAAGAATAACTTCAACATAGGTTTAAAACCTTGGAAACAACAATATCACAATATAATTCCAAAGGTTGGAGATGTGTCTTTTATCCTTGCAGTGGGCCTTACAATAAGGCCCAGACTGGAGTCCTGGAGTCAGATCAATTACTCAATAAAGAAACACATTCACCTCCAGTGGAGCAGAGAGACAGTCGAGCCAACAAATTGAATTAAGCCATAACTTGGAGCTCCAAAACCAATACCATTCCCCTGGCCATTTTCCAACCATAATCTCCTCACTTTTATTCAATACTCTTTCTTCTACATCTTTGTTCTGACATGCTTCTTGGTCCCTGCAGATATTCTGCAGTTGTTTCTATGTTGTTGTTTTGTTTTAGAAAAAAAATCAATGTGGCCTTTCCAGGTCCGTATCATGTTAATTCTACTCCGAAACCTTCATTTTCTTTAATCCCTAATTTTCTTTGAACCGACAGCTCCAGGCAACCGCTGTCCTTCCTCGTTGCTCCTATTCTTATTAAGACATCCTCCATGTTTCAGTGAAGGAGAGTGAGATTGTAATCTGCTGGGGTCATGCACTCTGAGGTGAGCTCTGACCCCGACAGTGAAACTTAATCAGCAGCAAGATTGAATTAAGCCAAAACACATTTGATGTCTTTCTAATAAAGTAATAAGGCTGCAGTGAGGTCACCAGGGATTCCTGCTGCAGGTATTTTCACTATTCATGAATTAACCGTAGCTAGAATGATAACATGTTAAGTAATAATAACTTCCAAATTGCAGAAGACAAATATTTGACCTTAATTTTGAGCATCAACATGAAGGTACAGGAGACTCACACAGTGGCCTTGATTTCCAAGTGCTGCTGCTCAGAGCGCCGCATTTTATTGTCAACATCTTCCTCCCTGCGGCGAGAGCTGCTCCTTTGACAACACAAGAAGAAATATGACATCAAATTCAAACCAATGGCTATTGCAAGGTTTATCAAAGATAAGGCAAAGCCTTAAAAGTCACATTTACATTCTGTCTAATGTTCAGTCTTTTTAAACCACTTGTGAAGTAAATAGAGTTTTGATGTTATATAAATTAAATGTATGTGCATTACAAGCACCTCAGTCCTGATATTTGTGTGTGCAAACACTCCACCAATAAGACCATAAAACAAAAGAGGTTTGATGTTGGCATGGCTCACCTCTCCGGCTTCACCGCTTGTCCTCTGCTGTGGTTGCAGTAGCGGTGGTACCTCTTCACTTCCTCCTGAAGTGGACAAAAAAAACGACCAGTCAAAATACGAAGAATAAAACACTCAGGGACTTTGGTTAATATGTTGTACGAGTATTTGAATATAAACATCCATCTACTTTTGTAAGGTTGACTTGTACCCATCAGTCAAACGAGAACTGTGTTTTAGTATCAGAATCAGAAAAGTCCTCCGAAACACCAGGGCATCCGGCTGCGGAGCAATCTTGTCAATTAGCGTAATGCACACATAATTAACAAACCACACCAACAGGGCAACCAGGCCAGTCCACATTATGGTGTGTTGTTGTTTTGTGCGGCAGTGGAGCAGGAGAACAGCATGTGTGCGCTCTGCAGGTGCCGAGCAGTCACACAGCAGATATGAGTGAGGGTGAAAACTGCGATTTAGCTCAATGGGCTGCAGCAGACCCTAGTCCGGGACTATTAAGGTTAAGGTAAATACTGTAAATAAAGTAAAAAAAATCTTATTTCCGCTGCTGCCTAGCATGGACTGAATGCTTTGCACTCTGCAAAAGGCCAAATAGGGTTGAAATATAACTATACTTACAAGTGTTATACTGCGTGAGCTCAACACAGATGGTGAGGCTAAAACAGGCATTTGGAGGCTCATACTTTGGGTTTGTCTGTACTTCCTGCAGCTGTTGGCACCATTTTGTGGCATTTCAGGGAACAGGGAACTTGGACAGCAGGAACTATACACAAAATAATCAATCATCCAAAATAGGAGCCGCCTCACATATATCATATATAGCCGCCTGATATTTGACTGAAAAATAGCATACAGAGATAAAAAGGAAAACAGTGGCTTCTTCTGCCCTTTAATTGATGAGTTATTAAAACCTTAATTTCATCGAGGCCTAGTTCTATCAGAGAGATGGATGGCCAGGATATTAACAGTCACATTCACACACACACACACACACACCGAAATGAAAGAACAGAAGCTGAATCAATCCGAGCTACGACAGGGACGGGATTTTGCTGTGCTTTAGAGATACTTTACTCATTTCATAAGAACAAACATGTCTGCCAGCGAGACTGCATGTGAAAATGAGATCCAAGACTGTGAAGGCACCAGATAATCAGTCAAAGGAAATGTCCACTAAGAAGCAAACCAGTAGAGATGCTCATTAATCGTACCATTGGAAATCAATTTACATGAGCGGAGCATGGCCAGAGTCAACATTTACTCTTTCACTCGACTCACTTAGTACAAAAAAGATTGTGCAGAGAGGCATGAAAAGGAAAGTGATCTCATCTTTTACACATGTGAATAATTAATAGCGAGTACAAGAGGGAGCTATATCGAAAAATGAATAATATGAGATTGTTGTTTGGGATACAGGGAAAATGAGAAAATAGAGAATATAGTATATACATAAAACTATTAAAAATGACCGCAAACACTTTAATGTCCGGTGTAATTTTCCAAACGAGGGTGTAAAGTCATATTTCTACCCCTTTGTGGTCAATTTTATGATCTATAACATTTTGAGCTAGACTTAAACCTCAACAAAGACACATTTACAGGCAAAATTAGAACATTCTTGATGCATATGGTCATGGAGATAATTGTATTTTTTTTTTTTTTGATCGCCTACCCCTAGTAGTATCCCATATTGTACCTATTCAAAATTGTTGGCGCAAAGCAAACATTTTTACACCAGATTTTGATACCAAGGACAAGGCAGACAAACTCATTTGAAAACACTACCAGGCAAAAAGCTCAACGTGATGAAGACCAAGGAACTGGTGGTTGCTTCCATCCAAGGGGTCGCTGTGGACATGCTGGAGGAGTACAAGTATTTGGGGGTATTTGGACAATAAACTGTCCTGGGGCAAGAAAATGGACACCGATATCTGCAGGACAATGCTCAGGATGTTCTACGAGTCTCTGGTGGCCCGTGCCATCATGTCCACTGGGGTCTGCTTTGGTCTGTGCATGAAGGACCCCAACAGACTCAATAAGATCACCAAGAAGGCCAGACATGCTGTGTGGGAGGAGCTGGACTCTGTGGGGTCGGAGAGCAGGATGTTGTCCAAACTCAGAACCTGCTCCACAATGTTCTGGTCATTCCTGCGTGTCCATGTCAAACTCCTGAACTCTGGACTGTAGAATACAGGACTAGAACTACTTCATCTGCTGCTCCTATAACTTTGACACTACTAGAACGTTCAAAGCAGTCATTTTGACTGCTCCCAGTCAAACCAATGGAATTCTGAGGGGAGTAACTGCAATATAGTGTTTGTTGCCTGGAAATGGAAAATTATCACATTTACATTGAAAGAGTTAGCGGTAGAACTTCTCAAATCTTACTTAAATTAGAAAATGTTCTTAGTCATAACACAAAATATATACATTTATAGGAAAAGTCAAAACGTGAGGAACAACAAAAATCTACCAAAGCAGGCGTAAAAATGTAACTGCATGTTCTAGTGTTGGAGGATGTTTTGGCCCGTAGGCTTTATTAGACAAGACAGCTGAGCATGATATGAAGATGAGAGAAGGGAGGACATGCAGTAAACTGTCGGAGCCGGGATTCAAACTATATTTATTTTATATATCAACAACAAAAATAAGACAAACAAATGACGTTTCTTCCCATAACCTGCACTGTCAGGACCCAGAGAGGTAAGACACCTGACGTATGATAATGTGCTTCATCTCACTGCTATGCAGGTTATTACACCTCAATCACAAAGTGTTTTGGAGAGCACTCAGCTCTGTCCCATTGGAGCGGAGAAGATCATAATGTGATAAAGCTCCTCCTGCAAACATGGATCATCACACCATGTATTAACACACCTTATCTGAGGTTTTACCAGGGAACTACATGTTCTTCACTCTCATTGGAGCCAAATGCAATGCTCTGCTAAGTGAAATATGTTTCTTTAAAGAAAAAAAAGCCAATAAAATGACAAAGATATTGAATTGTTATTTCTCATTTGATCAAGGAACGTGTCACAAAACGATTAAAAAAAAAAATAGTAACATTCGCCTGGAAGTAGTTTTTTACAACTAAGTCAGTGAAAGTTAAAATAAAAACCAAAAAAAACATTACAGATAATGCTGTTAGCTATTGACTTTATAAACTATCAAGAAGAAGTCATAGTATTTGAAGCTTTACATGATATATAATTGGATGCATGTGGTAACAAGAGAATGCTGATAGATGTTCTTTGGTTAGTGAAGCAAGTGTCAAACTGTATTTTATCCATAACCTCATTAAAGCGTTGCTCCTCCCTCCCCTCTCATTGACATGCTGTTTAAATAAACACTGTTTAAAATGTCTAACAACACGGACCCTGAGCCATTAACCTCTGTGGTCCCATTGATTATGGCGAAATAGCCGCATGGATTAATGTGCTTCTTGGGGGGTTCACGCCTCGATAATGAATCTGAATCACTCACTGGCACAGTAAGTACAACAACCAGCATATATCACATGCATTTATGCACAAATGCTCATTTTTCACACTGGCCCAACAAATGGAATGCAGGTAGGCACTTTAGTTCATTTCTTCACATTCTGCAAATATATTATTGAAGCCAAATTTGACCTCACATTATAATTTACAGGCCGGTCTTTTAGTTGAATTAGGATTTTGTGGTGGAAGAGAATATGGTATTACTACTCTGCAATAAATGAATCAGTAAATAGCATATAGATATTGTGTGAGAATAACTGTTGTAATAAACACATAACAGATATTGTAATAGCAGCACTAGAAGTTGCAGTAGCAGTGGTGATGGTATTAGACTTTTAGTACAAGAAGAACAAGTAGAAATAGTACAAAACTTTTGCTCAAGCGGATCATTGCGGGACACTCCTTCTCCTCCACACATTCTCTGACGCCCGACGCTGGGGATGAATCAATCAAACGTGTCACATTGTAAGGATGTAAGATGAAGCAAGGGAGGCAGATTGGGACGGCGCGGCGGTCCAACTAGAGAGGAGGAATGAATTACAGGATACTACGAGCGCGTGTGTGTTGGAGGGATGCATCAGGAGGATATATTGCAGTGCAGGACGGAAGCGGTGATGGAGCAGGGGCTTTCAGAGCTCACGCACTCAATATCCAGCACCGCGGCGAGTAATGTGCAACACTCTGACATTAAATATTCACAATCTGCACGGAACACCAGGTGAACGTGTGCGCCTGCGCTCAGCCATGCAGGGGACATCTGCACAAGTACTACTAGACTTTGATGACACTGATCCTTACTTCACTGGCTATTTTTAGATTCTATAAAACATGACATCATAATAGCAGGTCCCGTGTAATCTCGGCCAATCTGAGCCACGATAATGATTTAGAGAGTCTCAATAAGAGTAGTTCACAGACTTGTCCCACAAACTAGTGGGCAGTCACATATCCCACAAGAACACGCATTATTCCCTGCTCACAAAGCTGACAGTTGTTGCATTTTATTCCACAGACGTCCCCAAACGGAGGCACAGTTGAATGCAAAGAGCTCTTTTTTGTCATTTGCCCGTCACTTTCTTTGCACGTAACGTCGGCTAAACGATGACCTAATGCCGTGGACCACTCTCACTTACCTGGCTGTTAATGCACAGGGAAAGGTGCTTCCTTTCCCGGGATGCAGCCGCGTTCCCACTGCGCAGCCTCGCGTCCTCTCCCTGGTGCATGCTTCTGGAAACGACACGGCTCAAGTTAGGCACACTCATCCCCCCAAAAAAATGTCAAAAATCGTGCGTGCTCTGTCTGCGTGTGCTCGCGGTGAATGCCTCAAGCCCGAACGGCCAAAAACGGCACCGCGCAGCAGGGGCAGGACGTGCGGCTGTAGCAGGCAGACACCCGCAGCATATACGCGTGTCCTTTGAAGGATGAACGCGTCGGACTTGCGTATGTGACATAAGCATGTGCGCGGATGTCTCACTCACCTGTGTGCGCCGTTTCGCAGCATGACAAGCCCCGTCTCCTCGCCCAGACAAGGATGAAGAAGCGCGCAGTCCTCGGCAGCCGGAGAGGGGAGCTCTGCCTCGCGCGCGCTGCAGCCAATGGGAAGCGGAGCGTGAGCGGGTCTTTTAGGTGGCGTCAAACTTCCAAGTCAGTGCTGTAAAAAGTGTTTTCTAAAAGGATTTGTTGTAGTTGTAGGTGTTTTTTTTTCCCGGATGGTGTGTGTAAAGGGCCCGCCAAATCACAACTAGTCTCATTTGGTCCTGCAGGATATTTGGATTATGGGCTCTATGGTTCATTTGGCATTTACACGTCTTCTTTGAGTGCAGGTAGCCAATAGAAACGCAGCACCTCTTGTTTGCGTATTTACTTTTGCTTTCTATGACAGATGTGACAATAGGGTGGTGGACACAGGTGTGAGCAGGGACATGAGGCTATATTTGGTGTATTATTATAAATCAGCCTGGCGCGTGTTCGCAGAGGACAGTTACTTTCTGCCCCTCTGATTACACCTGCATTGTTGGATTTAGGTCTTTACTGCTGTTGTAAGTGGACCGATCTTCTGAATGGAGGGTTTTCACTTATGCCCAGTGCAAAGCTTCTACCAGCAAGTCCTTCTCCCAGTGGCCTACACTACCGTCTTCTTTCTGGGCTTTGGTTTGAATGGCGGGCTGCTCTGGAGTGTCTTTTCTCAGACTCGCCACAGAAGCAATATGATCATCTACTTGAGTAACTTGGCTGTTGCGGACTTGCTGTTCGTCCTCTCCTTGGCCCCGCTCATCATCAGTAACGCCATGGGGGACCTGTGGCCGTTTGGAGACGCCATCTGTAAGGTCACGCGCTTCTTATACTTCGTGAACTTGCACTGCAGCATGCTGTTCCTGGCCTGCGTCGGCGCGCACCGCTTTGTCGGAGCCTGTTACCCACTGAGAGCTGTCCACATCAAGACCAGAAAGTTTGCGTTTATTGCGTCGACGTCACTCTGGGCCGTGGCAACTGCGGAGATATCGCCGACGCTTTACTTTTCTCACACCGGCGTCATTAACAACATGACCGTTTGCTATGAGATGGTCGGCCCGGGACAGTTTAAAGCATATTTCCCATATTCACTTTTCCTCGCCATAGTGGGCTTTCTGGTTCCATTGGTGGTGGTGGTCGTCTGCTACTGCTGCGTGTTGAGAGTTCTTTACAGAGGAACTCCGAACCTGAGCGGGATCTCTACATCAGACAGGGACTGGCGCAACAAGTCACTGCGCACACTGGTCGTTGTGGTTCTTCTCTTTTTCATTTGCTTCCTCCCTTATCACGTCGCTCGAACGGTCTACGTGTTTGTGAGGGTTTACCGACCTGGAGACTGCGAGCTGCTCAACATAGTCATGATTTCCTATAAGGTGTGGAAGCCCGTGGTCAGTGTGAACTGCTGCGTGAACCCGCTGCTCTACTTCTGGGGCTCTGCGGACCACCGGACCCGGCTGAGGGCCTGGCTGGGGAGGAACAGAATACAGCCCCGTGTGTGAGTGTTGGATGCTGCAGGATGGACTTAGAATAGAGAACTGATACATTTTATTAGACAAAAATGAATAAAAACGATAGATTTTTGTACTCAAATATAATAAAAGCTGTTTTTCCTGGTCTTAAATAGCATATTCACCCAACAAACCAGTGAAAATATAATCATGTCATTGGTGTCCAGGAGTGAATAATTCAAGGCAAATGCTGCCCTCTTATGTGTAACTATGGTAGAGCACCTTTAACCACAAAGACTGCGAAATTCCAGAACGTGCATATAATAAATTAAACTGTATTTAGGTGGGCGTTAAAATGTAAACACAAGAAATCTTTTAAAACATATGGTGCCTGTGTCCATGTCTCCGATGTGCTGAAGACCTCATTTGAGAATACTCCTGTGGGCAAGTGAAGACATGTGAGTTGAACAGTGGTCTGGGACCTGGGAAAACACACACAGAAAAACACATTATTGCCACAACTCTGCTTACAGGCATCCAAGAACATATAAAGGCTTTATTGTCAACAAGTTAATCAATAAATAATGAACTGATGTAATATCAATGTGTGCGTGCGTGTGCATACCCGAGCTCCCAGTCTGGAGAGGTAACGATTCCGTAAACGACAAGCCGTCATGGGGGTCAGCCTGGCAGATTCACCCGCTGTCAGTTTGCTTGGGCGCCTTTTAATCCTGCAATGAACAGAATAACATCAAATGAAAAGTAAGATTACCATTACCAAACACACACACAATACAACACAAAAATGTTCTAAATATAAAAAATACATATTTGAAAAAAATAAAAGCACAAATAAATAAGTTGGGGGGGGAGGAAATAACACACTTATAACAGATTACAAATATAACATTTAATGGCAGATCATGATTTTTTAACAACATATTTGTGACCATATCCATTGTTTAGAAATAACATAAAATCATTTGGTAGCTACACTGTCCAAATGAGGTAGTAAACTTAATCTCCCCATGTCACTGGAATGATAAGGCCACAACAACAGTTAAAGAGCAACTATCGAGGCAGTGCTGAACGCATGAGTTACCTGAGCTAAAAGGGCAAACTAAAAAGGATGTTGATATTTTAAAACATTCACAAAAATAACTTCTTTCTCTCCAAACCCTCAAAATATATCATGCCACACAAAATCTCATCGACCCATGAAGTGCAGATAGATTACATGCAAAAACATGAACATTTAAAAAGGTTGTTATTATAAAAAAAGAATACATAGTGGTCATAATTAGTCATTTCTATGCTGTACAGTAGAACAACATAGAATGTTGATTGTTCAGCAATATCAGATAAAAAGTATTTCTTAAAATAAGCAATATAAAGCAATCCACCCAAAGTTGGTTGTTGGCACCTTGAATATGATAAACATTTGTAGCTGTGAACCTATCCATCCAGATCTGAAAATAAATGCCTAAGTCAGTTGAACTTGATGCACCAAAGAAGTCAATAAAAGTTTAAATTATGATAAAAACTACAATAAAAAGAGAATATGACAGTGTGACACCCGTGTGACGGTAGTGATAGAAAAAGCCCAGATGTCAGTGCTGAGCGCCGTCAGTGGTACAGTCCAGCCCCACGAGAGTGAGGACACCAGCTGTGGCTGGACACTGCAGCAGGCTCGCTCTGACACCAATGTGTTCCCCTAGCAACATTAGCATCATCTGGAAGACACAACAACAACAACAACAACAGGGTACAAAATCAGACATTGGACTTTAGATGAAGTGTAAGTGTAGAGTGTGCACCACCAGTGTTTTGAGATACCCAGTCAGAAAAGAAAATACTACTAAAAGTATACCTCTCGAGCTGATGAAACGGCTTCATCTTGTTCATTTCCAAAATAATGTTCCAAATCCAAACTCTCTCATAAGATTATGTATTTTTGAAATAAACAATAGTTTGTTTTCATGTTAACATGAATGTTTCCACACGTCCTACAGCATTCCTCAGAGGAGGAATGTGTGAAAGATGACATACTGGTATAGATACGTTCTTTCTACTCTGGGCACTTGTCCAGAGACAGAAGTCTGGTGTCTGGTGCAGAAAGACTGCACCAAAACTCTATGCACAGAACAGAGTAATAAACTACAGAGATACAGGCTACTGTACTCACTCAGAGTGTGAAGCGGCTTCTTTCTGAAGTCTGGCTCTGTCGGCAGCTGAGCGGTTTAAATCTCCTCCTGATGCAAAAAAGATTGAGAAATTACCCCCAAAAAATGCCCCATTATCATAACTGTGGGCGCTCAGATTTATCCTACCTTTGTGGTAATCCACAAAATACAACATCACCACAGCCATCAGTGCCACTGTAAAACAAAGGGACTTTAAATCTTTTATTTTGTTAAAGCACAAACAATGTTCTCTTACAAATAAATACTAACAGCATAGGCAGAAACAGAAAAATAGTTCTAAAACCAGGTAGCCTCTGGTGTCAAGGATGGCCCCTGCTGCCATGGCGATGAGAGCCAGTCCCAGATTCTGAATCGACTGCATACTAAAAATAAAGACAGATGAACATTGAGCATTCAGTGAATAATACTGCCATGTTCCCTCTTGATGGAGTGTTACAATGAAAAGTCCTTACAAGCCGTAAGCGGTGCCCAGCTGGTGCTCAGGGACCACAAACGCCACCATAGGCCACAAAGCACACGCCAGTAATGAGTAGGACAATCCCAATAAGGACTGCAAAACATCAGCACCTCCCATTAGGTCCAGGTGAAGGGAGAAAATAATATTACAATATGTGTCATATTTTGTTTATAATTGTGAGGTATAATAATAGTCAAACAAACAACTGTACATTTGTTACATTAAAATGACAACCACCTTTACAAATGGCTTCAACCAATATTAAAATTAAAATAGTTATTTTTGTCTATGATATTAAGCATACATTACCATGGCGATCCACGGGTTCCAAAAAGTGAAGGCCAGCATCATGTGAGCAGCCAGTGTTGTAATCACAGCGCACAACACCCAAATCACGTTTCTCCCAACCTTATCCACCATGAAGCCCAGAAGAGGAGAGGCTGGAGCCGAGATGATGTACACAATACTAAGAGAGGAAGATCATCAAATTAGAGAGGATCCTGGCCAACGGGAACGACGAATAGTGCATCTGAAGGTGAAGAGATTCTGATGGTCAGTCACCTGTTGACCGCTCTGGCATTGGCAGGAGAAAAGTTGAATTTTTCAATAAAGAATACTCTGAAAACAAAAACATTTATAAAAAGTTAATGATAATGTCACAAGCATAATGTTTAACCAAATACAGGTAAAGCAGGAATAGAAAAAATATCCCAGTCACAGGAACCATGTGACGCCCTGAACTAGCCATATTTATTAGAGCTGGGTTGAAATAATCAATTTTCCAATTTTTAAAATCGATTCGCATATTAATGACCGATTATCGATTTGTACGTCCAAAGATCGATTTATTTATTATTATTTATTTTTTTAAATTAAAATTATTTTCTACATTTCCCTCAGTGAACTTCAATCTACCTCCAAGAAAGATAATTCAGGACTCCTGGATTATCATTCTTGAAGGTAGATTGACCCTTAACCTTTTCATCAGTCTTCCATCAGTAACTACCAATACTTGTAATATTTGCTGTTTAATATTGATATAATACTAGTTTTAATATGTTGCTTCTCTACACAGTCATGAAGTGAAGGAAACGGTTCAAATACATTTTTCATTTTTAATAACATTAACCCCCGGATCGAATCGAAATCGGAAATCAGATCGAAATCGGAGCAAATAGGATGGGATCTGAGAAATCGGAAAAAAACAATTTTGAAACGTAAAAATCGGAATCGATTCTTGAAATTTGAATCGAAACCCAGCTCTAGTATTTATCATATATGGTATTTATAAGTCGCACCTTTTTTCATAGTTTTGGCCCGGGTGAGGCTTAAACTTATATTTATACTTATATACTTGTACTTATACTCCGGAGCGACTTATATGTGATATTATTTGTTATTTTCACACTTGTGACCTTATTTCATACTCCAGTGCAATTTATAGTCGGGAAAATACGGTACTATAAATCTGGAAACAAGTATAGTATAGTATGAGCTCCTTTGAACCTTTCTCCACAGTGGAAGTTTAAACAGATCCAATGAGAAGCCAATGAGTTGTGATTCTCAACCTCATAACTATAGAAACATTTTTTGTTCTACATTTTATTCCACCTCAATCCTGCGTCATCAATAGCACGCCGAACCAATCACAAACTCCTCAATACTCACTGTCCGAGTCCAATAAAGGGGAATATTGCCACATAGTACCCCACACAAATGATAAATATGAGCCATAAGCAGGCAGGGAAGTCTTTAACATCGCTCAGCTTAACGACTTCTCCTGAAAGACAAACAGAGAGCAAGCTAATCGTTACATACCAGCATTAAAGTAGATGGACTGAACATGTAGTGAAAGTAAAAGGGTTATAAAAATATGTCACCTGTCTTGCCCTGCTCTTTGTTGAGGATTTTCTCTGCTCGTCTGTCAAGAAATCCCAAAACCAATGCACAAAACAGGGAGAACAAGCAGGTAGAAGCAGCTGAGAAAACAAGATCGAAAAAAAAATAATAAGTTTATGCACTCTAGAATTGTGTTCAAAGTTGCAGATAAGAGCTGAGTCAGCCAACGTCAGCATGTTTGATAACCACGGAACATATTTTCAAGAAGTGACTCTCGTGTTGCGGTTTGAACAACACTTTGGACACTTTTGACACGTCTGCTGCTTATGCGAGCTCATTCGTTTCAAATATAGACAGTGCTGCGTTGCTACTAATGCAGTCATGAATCCTAAAACAAAGTATGTATGAATACAAACATGTTTTTTTCTTACCGATCATCAGTGATACTCCCAGTGTAGTGTGTCCAGCAGCTACAGATTCACTCACTTTATTATAGACTGAGCCCATGATGTTCATGTTCACCGTGCTGCCCTGGAGTCGAAAGACAACGTAGACATTAAAAAATCAACGTTTTGCTGTGGCACGTTTGTGTGGTAGACTTAAATTTTACAAAACTGCTATTATTGTTTTGTTTTCCAGACAGTACTTACAAGTCTGGCCATACTAAGCTGCAGGCCAAACACCAGGTTAAGTTCCTTTCCTTTAAACCAGTTCACTGCGTAAGTGTTCTGCGCCACAGCCAGGGACTCTCCTCCAATCCTATCAGAATATCACAAGACATAACTCTAATGTCCCGTGTCCCAATATGAAGCTCACGTGCGGTTTATTGGCTTTGCTTACCCAAATATAAAGCGTCCAACTTCCATGAGCCAGAAGTGGTTCACTAACCCTCCAATTGCAAATACTATCTGTGCAGGTTACAAAGACAAATAAAGATGACACACCCATGGATTAAATTGCAATAGATGATGAATGCCTACCTGTCCAGCAAAGACGAAGAGCGAAAAGATTATAGTCCCAAGTCTAAAAGCAAAAAAAGCACTCACATCTTACTACATTCCTCTACATTCTACAGATATATGCAAGTGCATGTCTTACCTAATACCAAATACCCTGTCCAGAAGAAATCCTCCAAGAAAGCACAGGAACACGTTTGGCCAAGAGTACCAGGCGTAGAGCTGCATAAAATCTGTAGTGTTCAGATCCATGTCCTATTTGCAGAAACAAGTGTTAAGCACAAGGAGCAAATATGAAACAAGAGCATTTATCATTCATCAAAAGGAGATGGAATAAGTTAATAATAACCTTAAGAAACTCGGTCTGGAGTGCCGCCGGGTTGTCATAACAGAAATAACTCCCTGAAACACACGATGGAGCAGAAATCACCCTTAAAAAATGACATTTTCCTCCAACAAAGTGTGTGATAGTAATAATAATAATAATAATAATAATAATAATAATAATAATAGTGGGCTCACCAAATCCCAGGAAGCACATGAAGGTTAAAACGACGATGCGGTGCAGGAGGTGGCTGGGGTCGCAGATGGCGGGCAGGGTGGTCGTCGGGGCCCCCTCGGCCTGCGTGTCCGGAGCCGGCGGGACATCAGCATCATCATCTTCTGCTGCCAACAGGCTCCGCTGCTCCTCATCCTCACACTCCGCCATGTTCGGTGTGTTGTTTGGGACGAGGAGCCGCCAGGAAAAGCGTGAACGATCATATGACCTGCGAGTCACGTGGCGGGGACAGCCAATCGCGACGCGGCATTCGGTGGCATCGTCGAGCACGAGGATTATGCGGCAATAAAGTGAGTAAACTCGTCTAAAAAGTGCAATTTCATCGTTTGTATTATCTTGTTTTATCCTATCAAATGTGCGTTTAGTTTTTTTTTATAATTTTTTTTTTTTTATTTTGTCGTAAAATAACCTTTGCCTATAAGAAAAAGTAAAACTATTGTAATTAATTGTGTAAGATTTTTAAAAATGAATTACACATATTGAAATTAATTTTGTAAGCTGTTTAATTTTATCGTTCTTATAATAATTGTTTTTTATTTTGTAGTAAAATAACCTTTGCTTATAAAAAAAAAAAAGGTAAAACTATTGTAATTGATTTTGTGAGATGTTTAATTTATCGTTACAAACACGTTTCAGGGCCAAACATACGTGGATCAAACGTACAATACAGTGTTTGATTTACTTTGTCACCGAGTTTCAACAGAACTGCCATGACCCTGCTTGTCCACTAGAGGGCGTCACACTGTCTGTCCCGTCGGATCTGATGACGCTGAACACTGTAATTATCCTGAACATCTTTTTACAAATACTATAATTTTTATACAAATAATACATACATCATATTATGAACAACAACAACAACTATTATTATTATTATTATTATTATTATTATTATCATCAACAACAACAACAAAAACTAAAAAGAGGGTTAAATGTCCTCACTTGTCATTTGTAATGCTTTACATTTTCTAGCTGGGTTACAAGAATAGGCTGTTTACCGCATGTATATACAGATACAGTCAATAGTTACAAGCTTCCTGTTCTTGTGGTTTGGTGTCTTTGTGCATTAGTTGCATGCTCACAGTTTTATTAGACATTAATTGCATGTGCGCCTATTGTCTATTCAGCTATAGTTGTTGACCATTCCCAAAGGAAACTCGAGTTCAACTAAGATTAGACAGAAGGAAGTAAAAAAGCCATATCCGCAAGATGTAGGAACAGGATGACTTGACAAATGTGCAGAAGTGCTTTTTCAGTAGTCTTAATGTGTGTTAATATAAGTGATACTTACTTGGATTCTGATACATTTACAATATAAAATGATCTCACTTTTGAAATACAGAATGTTCACGCTTAATGAAATGCACTGTACAAAATATACAATCAATGCAAAAATTGTTTGTTGAGTTCATGACTTCATAGTCCATCATAGTCTGTTGTTGATGGGGATTTCTGTCATCTCCATCTGAGTGGATGTGACAATGGCTGAGTCCATGTCGTTCTTCTGAAGAGGTTTCTGGCACAGAGTGGCCGTCAGCCTCCTTCTGAACATTTTACATAGGAACACATAGATAAGAGGGTCCAAACACACGTTGGTCGCAGACAACCACAAAGTGGTTTCCTTTGCAATATACCAGTCATTTTGTGCTTTGCATGGACTCGTGTTACGGGTTTGAGTTAGCGTGTATGGGACTCTTGTAAAGTGGAACGGTGCAAAGCAAATAAAAAACACCCCCACAACCACAAAAACTTTAGCCTTGGTTCTGCGCCTTGCAGCGTGCGATCTGCTTTTTGATGCTTTGTAGGACTCATAGACCTTCTTACTGATGAATGTGTAGCATACTACCATCAGACAAAGTGTGCCCCAGAAAATCACCTGAAACCCAAGAGAACAATCAAAACCAATATTAGTCTCTCAAAATGTCCACATTTACGGTATATTTTAGTTTTTACCTGACAGAAGTAGTTAAAGCCCTCATGCCATAGCAGCCCGGCCTTGCTCTTCATCGAGGAACACTTGAGCTTGTTACCAGTGATCTTGGGTTGCTCATCACTCAGAATGACATTTGGCAGTGCTAACGACAGCATCACTACCCACACCGCCGCGCTGACCACCTGCCCCACCCTGACCCGCCCCAGGGCACACTTCCCAAACGGCCTCACGATCTTCAGGTAGCGGTCGAGGCTGATGAGGCCCAGCAGGAGGATGCTGATGTACATGGTGATGTAGAAAAGAACAGCAGAGTATCGGCAGTAAAAAGCCCTCAGCTGCCATGAGCCCACACCTGCATCACTCAGCACTCTCAGAGGGATGGTCAGTGTCATCAGCAAGTCAGCAACCACCTGCTCATACAGACACATCCAGATCATACAGAACTATTCCAAATATCATGTCATTTCTAATGGAAATCAAGACTAAAGTGGAATTAATGAAGTCTAAGCACAAAACGCTGAAATTGTAATAATATAATGTAGCATTTGCATGAATCAGATCTGTCATTGTATATTTTTGTACATTTTCTTACCACATTTTTCAGAAAGACGACAAATGTAGAAGTGCTGGGGATGCTAAAGAAGATCCAAGCAGCCAAGGAATTCAAGACCAAGGCGACTATGAAGAGGAGGCTGTACAGAACCGGGAACACCACGGCGGTCACGCTGGTGTCCCGGACACATTTGATGGACAGGTTAGATGTGTTCATCTTTGGAATCTTCAGATACAGAACAAAACAGGAAATTAAAACAGCTAAAGTTAATTTGTGGAGGCAGACTTATTTCTCATTTATTATAATTTGTGTTGCTCATGTTTTCAAATCTAGACTATTCATGCCCGGCCCTTATATTTTATATTTCTGCTCTGTATTTAAGTGAATAACTGTTTATCTTTATTTATTTGTGTTGTTCTTGAATTTTGTGTTGCAACACAATTTCCCATTGTGAAACAATGTTTAACAAGTTTATTTTCTCTTCTCTTATCTTATAAGATAATCAATTTTGACAAGCTTCACTCTGAACTCCCCCTGTGGTTTTATGTACCACTTGCCCAACAAAGTCGGTCAGTGCATGTTGTACATCTCAAACAATCCGTGTAAGATAAGAAGTACAATTCTACATCTAAATTGCCTAAAATATCAGAAAGTAAAGCGCAGCGCCAAGTTGGTACTTGTAAATACTAGTTTAGTTCTCTGAATTTTGACATTTCAGTTCCATTGAGAATTCACTCAATTTTCTACTTCCATATTTTCTATTCTTCTTGCCACAATTACAAATCATTTTGACAGTTGACAGCTGAAATGTATCACAAATATCAGAGGAATACAAATATCACAAGTATTTCTTACCTTCTTGCTGTTGTCAACTGGCAACAAGAGAAAATACAAGATTTCAAAAGCTTGAAAAGTTTCAAAATAACCACATCCACTTTCCACTTCAGTTTAGCTCTCCTCGTACAAGCTGCAGTCTCATTCGCTCCCCAGCTTCGCTTTCACGCTCCCTCATTAAAGTGTGTGTGCGTGTGCGTGTTTGATGTGTGCTCTTACAATGGGTGGTCTCTGGAGCTACTGTGTGGCTGTCTTGTCACAATCCCAAGGCGTTTGCCAGTCTTCCTCCACCGGTCAATGGCCCTTTCCTTCCTTGCTTCCTGTTCCAATTGTCTGCCGGGGGGCTTGTTCAGCTCCGTGCCAGTCCCCCTGCCTCCGCTCGCCTTATGTCAGTCTGTGTGTGAGCCCATGACGCGTAAACACCAAAGCTTATCAAGCGCTTCTGTTTGTCCCGCCTTTCAACATCATTCTTATGAGGCAGGCTTTTTTTTTAAAGAAACGATAACGGCGATAAAGACATACTGTGCGGTTTCGAATGTGGTTTATGTTCCTTATAATGAAACTATTGCTCCAACATACAATGAAATGAAAGGAAAATAAGTTTTTGGGCTGGGCAAATTTGATATGATGTCTCTGTAGTCCATATTATTTCACAGTCTAATTGGTAAATGGTTGTTTTTTTGTGCGTGTATTCCCTATTGGTGGATTCAGCTAAAAATACATCTATCTGAGAACAGCCTCATATGACTTCCTCTGTGATTTTGCGCAGTTTTGATGCAGCAATTTTGACAGATGGGAATAACAAAAAGGAGAAACACATCACGTCCCCATGTAACCCTTAAATGCTTTATTGGAAGAAAGAAATGTGGCACTTAACATGACAGAACAGTTCAACAACCTTAGTAGAAGTCTAGATACATAACTTAACAGAACATTTGATAAATAATTGAAATCCTTGGCCCCAAAGCAGTGCTACAGTATATGTTTTATTTACATTTTGTATTTTTTTTTAGTATTTGTGAGCATAACGTTGCATTTTTTCTGTTTTGGTTGCAGTTTATCCACTCCGTTTACGCTGGCTTGTGTGACCCCAAGTGGCCGGACATTAATCTTCAAGACAAAATAGGTACTCTGCGCCATTTGCTGTGTTAATGAAACTCACAGATAATTGGTTAACATTTTCCAGTCGGAAGTTATTATAGAAATTAATTAGCATTGATGTGATCATGAAACACATTTCCTAAAGACATTTCCTACATCCATGTGAGGATCATGCACGGCCTGGCTTTGTAATACAATTAAGTAATAACAGAAATACAGCACATACCATCATTTTGTCATATGCGGGTCAGTTTAATATATTACGTTTAATAGATTAATGGATTCAAGACTTAAAATGTGCTTCTATTAAATGAACACGCACTAATTACAGCACAAATTCAACACACTTACAACTGAAATCTTAATATATTGTCAACAACATCCACTGGAATTTAAAAATCGATGCGTATTAGAAGGAGACATTGTCAAACTAGGGTTACGTAAATATATTGTATAAGTCCTTCAGTAAGACACAATAGGTTCTTGATGTTATTCACTAGTTGTACCCGGGCGGATCCTCGTGAATTTCTTGAATAAAGATGACAATTTCTCCTTGAACTCCCGACACAGAAACACATAGAGAAGTGGATCCAGGCAGATGTTGTTCGTAGCCAACCACAAACCAAAGTCTTTGGCCAACTTACTCCACCAAAAACAGTTATTCTCAGCGTTCACCTGGTCAAAAGTATACGGGATCCTTATAACGTGATATGGGCCAAACGACCCAAAAAAGACCACAAGCACCATGAAAACACGCAGCTTTATCTTCTGCTTCCCTTTGCTGTTATTGCTGCCAGACTTTCTAAATGACTGTATGACCTTATTCGATATGCAAATGTAGCAAATAACCACAACCACGCTGATAAACCAGAAATATACATTCAAGGTTATGGTTATAAATTTATGGTACACTATCCCAGCTGGAACTTTTGTTTCCATGCATGACTGAATCTCTGTCTCATTTGTTTGTTTGTTGCTCAAAAAGATTGTTGGCAACGCATTGAGTCCGAAAATGACCCCCCACACCGCCAAAGCTATAACCGAGCTCAACATTACACTTCCTCCGAACTTGCTCCGCGGAGTGACGATCTTGGCGAAGCGGTCCAAACTTATGAGGCCCAAGAACGTGATGGAGGTGTAGAAAGCGCTGTAGAAAATGACTCTGAAAAACTTACAGGAGAGGACGTACAAGTGCCGTGGCGCAGCGGGAAGCTCGCTGATGGCTACGGCCGGGAGCATGAGGGTCAGAATGAGGTCGGCGCCGATGAGGTTTTTGAGATAGACGATGAACGTGGTGGTGGATTTGAGGTGCACGGCGACCCAGGCGGCCACGCTGTTGAGCAGTAGAGCCACAGGGAACATTATGAAGTAAAGGGTGGAGAAGGGGTTAGAGTACACGTCGTTACAGTCATCGGAGGTGTTGGTGACTGACGGGAAGACGCCTGAAGGAGAGAATAGAACATTAACGTTGCCTTTGGATGCCTCTTTCCAGGTGATTTAGTACTCACTTGGCTTGGCTTCGTCTTCCATTTGTTCTGATCGTGATTGTGATTCTGAGGCTCCTGGCTGGATCGATTAATGAGCTAGAAATGTATAAAAATACACCAAAGGCATGTTGTTATTGACAGGTCCCCTCGAAATCAACAATAACGTCACATCCAAACAAGTCCGGGCCTCACTTACTGACTTTTTAACTTTTTAACTCCAGAATTTTTGTTATGTCAGATTCCATTCACTAACAGATACCACAAATACACCAGAATTTTTAATTTTATTTTAATCGAGCCAAAAAGTTTTTTTTTTTTTTACCATTTAGGAGCACAAATCTATATAATAATTACAATGTTTCAACTTACAGTCAAAGTCTTTACTGTGATGTCCGAGTGTCCAGTGGCTGCAGCATGAATGTAATGTTCTCATGGAGAGGTTTTTTAAATCGCAGTAAATTTTCATAGCGTATACATCAACTTTTTTTAATGTGTTACATCCAGTGATAAATCGTGACATATGCAAAAATAGACAAATGCATGTTGGTTGTATGTGGCATGATTAATGCCAAGGTTTTTTTAAGCATTAGACCATAAAGGCCATTGTGAATTGAGGTTCTGGAAAATTCCTGATGTTTTTATTTATTTATTTATTAACACATTTAATGATTGAAAAAATATATATTATTTTTTCAAGTTACAGAAGTAATTATTTTTGCATACATTTTGGTGCAAATCTAAAATATTTCTTTCTAATGGTAGAATTGTATGAAAATATGTCTACATTTCAGAATACCTTCCACTACTGTATTGTACTGCCCTAAAGGTCTCCTTTGGACAGGTGTTGAAAATAGGCATGTTTTCTATAACATATTATACCATTCGGTTCGTCTTATGATCTCAAACACCTAAATGAAAGAACATCCTCACATTCACAATTAATGCAAATGTTTTGAAAATCAGTTGGCTGAGATACATTTTTATTTCAATTTGAGCTTTGAGTACATTGAAGCATTTAATGCTGCTGTTTGTCAAAAGCAAAATGGATTTGGAATGACACCAGTTATTGAAAAACAATTACAATGCATTTATTTTTGTTAACAAAAAATAAAAAAGCCTTTATGATTGCAAGTTAATATGTCTCGACTATACATTTTCATACAAAGGCTACAAGTGCAAATACTGACATTCAAACAAAACATTAGGCCTGTGTGGTTTTTGAAGTTCTAATAAGAGCTATACCTATTGTGCTCACTAGATGGCAGTAAAAGACCACACGCTTCATGGAAACAATGGGCTAATCAGAGACAGGCCTCATGTTTTTCAAAGAGCATATGTTTCTACTGCGTGCCATTGTCTTTTTCTTCAATGCACCAGCCAAGAGAGATCCCTCTTGCCTTCATCATGTCAACTAGTTTATTTTTGTACTCCCTGCATAGGAAAATGTAGAGCAGGGGGTCCAGGCACGAATTAGTGGTCGCAAGCCACAAGACCAGCGTGTAAACCACGTCTAACCAAGGTTGAGTGCACACCCCATATACCTCATTTACAGTGACAGGAATGCGCATCACATGGAAAGGCACAAAACAGACAAAAAAGACCAGTAAGATCAGAAAAACCCTCAGCTTGGTTTTCTTCTTTCCTTGGCTGTTGTTGCTCCCAGAACTTCTGAAAGATTTGAGCACTTTTATTGTGATAAATATGTAGCAAAAGACAATCACTGCATATGCAAACCAGAATACAGCGTTCATGATTGTCACCACGTAGCCGTGCAATTTCAGCCCGCTCAGGCTTTTCATCTTCATGCAGAAGTCCTCTGACACGCTCGCAGGTGGGGGCTGGTTGGTTAGGATCATAGTTGGAAGGCCCGTGCCCCCAAACAGGACAAGCCAGACTAAAAAGGATGAAACTTGGCTAAACACCACACTTTTTCCTAAGCTTTTTCCACAGGGTTGCACTATTTTAAAAAAGCGATCCAGGCTGATCAGGCCCATCAGTGCTATGCTTGTGTACATGGAACAGTAGAATATCACGTCAGAAAAACAACAAGTAAAGGCCTTGACTTCCACTGTGATCCCGGGTTCTAAGCTCGCAGCCTTCAACGGGAGGGTCAAGGTCAGGAGGAGGTCAGCAGCAACCAAGTTTTTCACATAAACGATGAAAGTAGATCTAGATTTCAGGTGTAAGGAGATCCAAGAGGCGATTCCATTCAAAACGAGCGCGCACGGAAACACAAGCAAAAACAGGACGGACAGTGCGATGTTCAAAGTCGCGTCGTCAAATTTGGGACACAGCGGCGAGGGAGAAGATGAGTTGGAGGGTGTTGGTCTTGTGGAAGTATTGTAGAATGTCATTATGAGATCTGGAAGATTAAAGAGCTATGTCAGATTACAAACAGTTCTGCTATTAATTAAGAGTTCAGTGCATTCAGAGTGATATTGGATTGTTATTACTACAGGTGTATGGTTAAATCATTTGAAAAGTGCTCGTCAATGAAAATAGTGGGGGAACTTTAGACAATGCAAATGTATCTCACTAAAGCCATATGATTTGTGAAATGTTGATCTTACTGGCACCTGATTTGTGTGTGTCATTTGTAACTTTGTCATAGTTTTGAATTGACCATCAGCAGAGCGTTTGCATGCATGCAAAATGAATTCGACACTTTCATGGCATCGGTAAATGACACAAGTTATGTAAATTCTGACATTTCTATTTATTAATGTCATTTAATAATACATAATTTGTCATATTATTTCAACACTTTTGGAACAATATAAAACTTGTCATAAACATCTGCATTATACTTCAGATCAAACTAATGCATTTAGATGTATTAACCTGTATTTATGACTCCATTGGTAGAGGCTTTTCTGTTGTTAAGTGCGAGCAACAGATAAATGTCTCCGTAAATGTAACAAAAATATAATCCATCTGAAACATGCCAACTTTGGAGTGTTATGTCTGATATAATCTATGTGAAGTCAAAGTTTGCTCTGGAGCTTTTTTACTAAAGTTAGGTAGTTAAAAATACCATAATATGACCCTAGTCGCTAGTCGTAAATAGTTAATTATATCTACTCACCAACAAAGCTTTGATTCCACACCATGCAGGCGACCAAAGGGTCACATACTGCTGTTGTGATGGCCTCTTAAACCAGAGCCATGCAAATATGACAATGAGTGATGGCAACAGTGAGCTGTGGCTTTGTGTCTTTGTCCCTTTAGCAAAGAACAACTTTACTAGATTTTATATCATAGTCTGATTTTATCTTTGTGAGAAACAAATGCTGGGACATTTTCTCCAGAAGAAAGGATATAAAAACTCAGCACTAAATCTGTCTCTGGAAATGTATTTTACATTTTAGACTTCATACTACAAGACAAAGCATGCTTCTGTCTCTCACAGTAGTGGGCTCTTTCCATTACTGACAACCTCTGCAGTACATCAATAATCTTGGCAGCCAAACGTGACCTGTGACATACAGCTTCAACACTCTTTGAATTTAGCCTCAAATCAACACTGTCTATGTTCATAAGCAAATACATTTAAAGCATGTATTGTATTATGTTGTGCATGAAGTGACGATGGGAAAGAAGCTTCTCTTTTGCTGAAACTGAAAAGTAATTTATGCACTTGTTTTTAAGTAAGAGATGAATCGTTTTCATGACACAAGACGGCCACCTTGTTGCAATATGCATTCAGATTTTAACAAGGAAATCAATCAATCAATCAATCAATCAATCAAAGTTTATTTGTAGAGCACAGTACACAACAGGAAAAAAATGCATTGAAATCACAAAGAAATGACAAAAATCGCAAAACAGATTTAAGAGAAGAGTGTCATATGCGGGTCATATGCAATAGTAAAAACACGTTAAAATCCCAATAGAATATAAATCACCAGACAAAAATAAAAGCATAAATAATGATGTTAAAACTGAATTGTAGATCAAATGTTCATACGTTTATGTGTGAGGTGAGAAGTTCAGGAGAGAGTCAGGCAAGGCAAGTTTATTTGTAGAGCACATTTCATACACAAGGCAATTCAAAGTGCTTCACACAGCAGGAAAAATGCATTAAAATCACAAAGAAATTACAGAAATACAATAAAATTAACTAATTAAAAACAATTTAAGTTATATGCACGGCTAAACAAAACTGTTTTTAGCTTAGATTTGAACATTGTTAGAGTAGAACCTGTCTCACATCTTCAGGAAGACTACAGTCAGAGGCAGTAATGATACCACCTTCTGTTACGCAGTTCTAGAAATCTTGTCTAACCTTTTCTGTCCGTTTCTGTCCTTGTCTGGGACACTTTTGATAAAACCATTGACATCCTCACCAAACCAGGAACCTCTGCAGATGACCGTCTTTTACATGGTTGCATTTGAGTCCGTGTCAGCAGAACTTCTCCCCGTCAGCCTGCTGCATGTACCGAGAGGCAAACGCAGGCTTTTGAATAGCTTTGTTCTGAAAGATTTGCACAGAAAGAAGTAGAGGAGCGGGTCCAAAACCGAGTTAAGAGAGGACAAGAAAAGCATGCTCTCCTTCAGCTGATAGAGTTTCAGTTTGAGTTGACAGTCAAACCTATTCACCCTGGTTTGGCTCATTGTGTACGGCACTCGGGCGAAATGAAACGGCACGAAGCACACAAAAAACACCACCATGACTAAAAACACTTTTGGATTCATTTTCCTTTTGGCACTGTGAGTCATGCGCCGGGGCCCCTGAGCATTGTCTCCATCGCGGTGTTGGTGGGCTTTAGTGCGAGTGTAGGACTTGTACAGTTCTCTGGAGATGAGGGTGTAACACACTGTCACCGTGGCCAAGTTGCCCCAGAATATCACCTGGCAAATATAGTTGACCACCTCGTGCCAGTTCAGGCCGGCCGGCGTCTTCAGGTCGCTGCACTTGAAGTAATGAGACGTTGGATTTTTGTTAGTAAGAATGACATTTGGCAAACAGAGAACCAATAATGCCGTCCATATGGAGCCCGACAGTATTTTGCGTCGGGCCAAGCGGGCGGAGTTTGTCCCCCGAAACGGTGTCAATGTTTTTCTGCAGCGGTCAATGCTGATGAGGCCAAAGAACAGGATGCTGATGTACATGGTCAGGTAAAAGAGGACCGACGAGACACGGCATACGAACACTCGCAGTCCAGTGGAGGCCATGTTGGAGTCGGACAGAACCTGCATGCGACACAGCGTTAGATACTTTCTAATCGTAAACTTTGACCCTTGACCGCACATACAACATAAAACTGCTTATTTTTTTGGTCCTTACCTTGAAAGGAAAGGTGAACGTCATGATGACATCTGCCACTACAATGTTTTTGAGATAAATGATGAAGTGAGAGTTGGAGGGGATGCGAAAGAACACCCACATGGCCACTGCGTTGAGGGTTACTCCCACCAAGAACAAGAGCGAATAGACAAGCGGTAAAACCACAGTCTTCAGGACATTGTCACGGGAACAAGTGGCGTTTATGTGGCTGTGGTCACCAGGGAAAGTTGTGTTTCCGTCCATGATAGAAGCTGTAGGGAACATACAATTCATTTACTGTTTATTGTCTTTTCATTTGGCCGAACTGTAATATATAGTTGTTGTACAGTTTGTTAGTTCTTTGAATGCATTATATACAAGGCTCAAACAATAACTTGTTCATGTTTTTTTATGCCTTACTTTTAGCCAACTTGAGTAATCATATGGATTGTACTACTCTATAAATCTTTGACAATGTATAGCTGTATATGATATGAAAAACGGTTAGAAACTTACCTTCTATGAACTCTCCTAACGTGCAGTCTTGTTTGAGTGGCTCACCTCTGCTACAGTCAGTAATGTGCCATGGCAGGCTATTGCAACACCTAATTCTGTCTTCTCCTTTCTCTTTCCTGACTTGACCATGTCTGCACTCTGACTCAAATCTGTACTTAAGTTAAAACACAGGTTATTGCATAACACATGTGACTTGACAATAACACATAATAATGTAAATTATGCCACACTTTCTACAATGTTAGAAAATTATGTACCGTATTTTCCGGACTATAAGTCGCACCAGCCAAAAAATACATAATAGAGAAGAAAAAAACATGTACAAGTTGCACTGGAGTATGAAATGTGGTTGCAAGTGTGAAAATAACAAATAATATCACATATAAGTTGCTCCGGAGTATAAGTCGCACCCCGGCCAAAATGATGAAAAAAGGTGCGACTTATAGTCCAGAAAATACGGTAGAAATGTTTGAGAATAACATACAGTAGGATCAACTAATAGCAGACTAAATATGTAAAGTTATATTTTTTACAGCTTCCTCTGTACAGTAATATGCTATACCGTAGAAGCATTGTTTTTTGACACAATGTTTTCAGTTCATCTTTCTTAGGAAACATTTGAAACTGTCCTCTTTCATCACATGACCCTTTAGAGTGGGCCCTTCCGATTGCCAGCAGTTGTGTGTCTGGCACTGGCTCTGGCGCTGCCAATGTCAGCAAGATTCACTTCTGCCACATAGTCCAGGAGTCTTCCTCTGCAATTCCTCTGTCTCCTTTTTTAACTAAGCCTCTGAAAGAATATTGTGAGTGAGTAAACACAGTAACAGTTATTCAATTTGGAACAAAGACTATCAACATAATGCAGAATACAGCCATACAACATTACAGGCCATAAGGCATTTCTGTTTCTTATTATTAGACAATCTGGAGTGAAATGTGGCCTGACATGGCGTCATTGAGAGCTGAGGTGAGGGCTGAGAATGGTTCCCGCTTCGAGAAAATAGAAGCCGATTTGGCAGGTCTGAAGACGGGATGAGATGGCAGGTGAGCCAATAAGATGAATTGTCTAATCTACGGGCAGAGAACGGGGCTATGAAGAGCAAGATTCTTGATTTGGATCCTGTCCAGAACCTGATGAAAGAACATAAGAAAAGAGAACTAAGGCATGTTTTTTTCATTTCCGGCAGTTCTTCTGGGGACCTTTGAAGGTGAAACACTTGCAGAACCAAAATGCTCCTCAGCAAAATTCAAAACACAGAGAACTGAACAGCAACTTGAAATCATCAACATCAATATGGGTATGTGACATTTATGTTGTTTTCAAGAGTGTGCAGCGTATGTGTGTGTGTTGGACGGGGCCCAGCGCATCAACATGCCTGATCTGTTTATAATGATTGTCTGGCGTACACGGGACTGTGAATATATGCGCTGAACGACCGATCTGTGACACACAGAGGTCCACACTCGAGCGAGTCAACTGCATCAGCTACAGTCAGTGAGAGTACAGTTGTTTTATGTCTGCTGCCTCTTGCGTTTACACGGAGCCGAGTGAGGGGCTGCTGGATCATCTGCTCCTGAGCTCATACTTAGAAAGTGTTATGTTGTAACATGAGACATTTACACAAAAAATATGGTCCATGGTTGTGATCCACAGGTTGTTTTTTGACAGGTTGTCATTGGACTAATTTCTCCGTGAATATGACTCTGATTGTAATAAAACACACAGCATTTTGAAGCTTAAAATATAGAAAAGATGACGTGTCCCTTGACGTCTTCTTCTTCAGTGTCCCCCGGTGGCCCTTAACCAGTAAACATCTATAAATTAGATGCACCATTATAATGACCACAGGGTTCAAAGCGTAGGAAAAACGTAGCGGCTTAATGTCATAAAAGTACGGTAAGTACGGTTGTATCAGCTACAATGAGGTACGAATAAGCTTAATTTTGTATTATTTAATCTATTTGTGGCCATTGCATTTTATTTTCAAAAATAATCTTCTGTATTAAATGAGAAGCAGCTTGATTTATATGAAAAACATATTTTCCTCTCACAGGAATATTTGCAAGTTTAAAGGCGCAATGGACGATTTTTCGGCGATTTGAGAACGCAGGCGGAAGTGCGCATGCGCACTCCCCCGTGCGGACTGATACAACACACACGTGCGTTTGTTTATTAGCGCAACGGATCGCATCTCTCGTCTCCTGTAGATTTCCGTCTACTTCTGAGTCAGCTCGAACTGTCTTTCTCCATCTTCATTTTGCCCCGTACACTGAGGGAACTATATTATGATAGATCAATGCGCTTAGACACGCGGAAATGTGGGACGATCCGCACGCGGCTGCAGGTGAGCGGTAGGTGCGTTTTAAGATAAGATAAGATAAGATATTCCTTTATTGTCCCACATGGGGAAATTTCATTGGTGCAACGCAGGTAGATACAGAGGTAGATACAGAAGAACAGATCACTTATAGGAAGTCTGAAAAACACTTTCAGTAGAAGATCTCCTATAAATAAATAAAAACTCCCATAGACAAATAAATAAATAAATACCATTGCATGTGATCACAACAGTAATTGCACATGAATATGTGTCACGACAGCACATAGATTGCACATGAATTTCACAGTAATTGCACATGAATTGCACATGAATTCCAACAGCAATTGCACATACGACAGAATTGCACATCAGTATTAGGTTAGGTCAGTATTGCGACGGGATAACGTGACGATCTCCGGGTAAGACGACTGTTCTCCGCAGTTTCATGAGTTCCTCCTTTGTAGAAACGCGGTACGGCGCCGGCCGGGGGGCGGGGCCGGAGCCGGGGGGCGGGGCCGGAGCCGGGGGACTCAGAGCCAAAACACATCGCAACGACACGATGAAAACACTCAATCCAGCCGAATAAAGTCAAAACAAGTTTAATTAAAGCGATTCCAGTGCGTGTCCCGATCGTTCGTGAAGTTCCTCTTTCATATAAACGTGTATATAAACGTGTACCGACGACACGCCGTACTTTAGCGCGGCCGGAGGGCGCGGGAGGGGGGGGCTGGTGGGCTCGCTCGGAGCTAGCTCACGTCACAACAACACAACGAACGCAACGAAAAACGCTCAAATCCAGCCGAAAAAAGTCAAAAAACAGTTGAATTAAAAAACTATTCCAGCGCGTGTCCCTATCGTACAGTAAAATAGAAAAAATATACTAACTATATTTACAAAATATAGGAGATAAAGCACAATAAGTGTGAGAAAGAAGAGAGAGCGTTTACACCGGGCTGCCAGCTGTACCAGCGCCTTATGACGTATTATTTTATGATCGATACGTGGCAAGACTAATCGGCAGTCCACGCCACGAGGAAATAAGACTCAGATTTGGGCCAAAAAAATCGTCCATTCAACCTTTAAACATCATTCTTTTTTTTTATATATATATAAGCGTTTTATAGCCTGACATCCCTACATCTGTCTTTATTACATCTTATAAAGCATTAATGTGGTTCTGAGGAGGCTAAACAGTAACATAACCATCTTACTTTAAATAATTTGCTGTCTTTTTGTTTATTTGAGTTTGCATTGCCAGAACAGTGATTGGTTGTCACGATGAGGAAAATGTCACCAAATTGACGATGGTATTTAGATACAAACATGCTTTATGCATTTGAGTTGTTGATATTTTGTACATGCACATTGTGTCTGGTTGCATGAATGTGGTAAATGTGGGGGACTGGTTGCGGGAAATTTGATTAATATATACAGAAAACGTGGGGAGCATAGTGGTCTGGGGAGGCAGCATATCCAATTATTTGAGAGGATTGGTACCAGGATCAGGCTGGGGGACATTCAGGGGGCCCTTCATTAGGAATTCCTTCCATTTTTTGATCTTTTATATGATCAGGTTTTGGCTTCAGTGCATAATTTTGGTATGAACCCTTTTGTTTTTCAGTTTATCTTTTGTTCTTTTTTCTGTTTCTGTAGTTTGGATTTCGAAAGGGGCTTTCCCCTACACCTTTAAGGGATTTCATTAGTAAAAAAGCTCCAGAGCATTTACTAGGGGAGAAATCACTATAATATTGTGAAGCTTAAACAGGCAACTACATTGTTTGTGATCTACCTCTGCTCAAAAATACATTATGTGTTAACTTGAAATGTTGCACTTTATATTACACTGTTCAATAAATGTTCAAGTAATGTTCTTTTCGCATGCAGTTTTCATAAAGTAATACTTCATTTGATTTGATTATTTCATAATTCAATGCTTGTCATCGGCTGACCAAAAAAAAACAACCTCTAGACAGGTCAGCTGTGGTCTGAAATGGGAAGAGACAGGGTAGAGACATTCGACAAACGCTTGAGTTCGAAATTCCGACCCACAACGCTGCGGTGTGTTGCAGCCGCACATGTAACGGATTCGAGCACTGCACCACAGATGAACACATAATGTATCTGCTTTTCAACTGGCTTTTTGAATTGATAATGGACACGTATAGCTGCTGTTCTGCCCCTCATGGACTGCCACCTCCTTCCATAAAGTAGTTCCATGTGTAATATCTAATACAGATTTAGGTATTGTCTTTGCATACACAACCCCCCAGACTCACCTAATAAGTGCCTATTCATCTTGTTCATCCATCCACACACCACCCTTTGACCTTTTAGTCCTCACTGTCGCTTCGGCTGAACTTCAGAAACGCCGAGCACCTTCACATCCTACCGGTAAACAGCTCTCTGCACACAGGCCTCGCTTTAAGCAACCACATAATAGGTGTTTGAAAGGCTTTTACCACAACAGAGCGCTTGGGGTTAAGGAAAGGTTGACGCCATGTTTGAGGGTCGAGCTAAAACAGTTTCTCTAACAGCTGTGTTCAGGGGGCTCAAGTGAACTTTGACCCCTGGGACCACAGATCACGTTGTGGCAGGTCATATTCACTTATTTACATAGACGGGCATCCAAACACAACATTCAGGGTGGCCTTTGCATGTTGCTTGTTTGTGACTTGTCTTCACGTGTGATTGATTGTATCCAGGCTAAATTGTTTGGAGGACTAGTAGTGCCTCCACTTGCTGAAATAGGCCAGCTACACTTTGTTTTGACAGCGTAATATTTCTGGTGTTACTCGTGTCTGCCCAGTCCAGTCTACTGTAAGAGCCGTGGTCTGTCTTCCATACGCTGTAGACATAAATCTGACAAATCTAAAACAGCTTGTCATTTGGAAAAGCGGAGATACGGACAGAAGGGATTTCAACTTTGCTCTTACGTTAAAAGTGACCTATAATCTTCTCTCATTCACACATTTTTTTATATAAACCACTGTCTATATGTTAGCCGTGATATATTGTAGTTTGAAAATCCTTATTCTGTGAAAGGTTGAAGATTTCTGACCTGCTGTCCCTGCCACATAATGCAGTGAGCGAGCACCTAGTTTCCCCTCATTTACCCCATATGCCCAGAACTGGAGTCCTTTTATCTTCTGCATCTAAACTGCCCACGTCCAACGGGCTCCTGGAACGGAGAACAGTGTTTTTGATTTCATCCTCAACATCGCCCTAGCAACTGTGTTTGTTTTGGTTCCTGCTCTGAATCAGCTTTCATCTGGTCTACACATCAGCAGACGACCTATCAAACTCGGCCTCCACCAACACACTAAGGCCTTTTCCATGACACGAGGTGGTCTCACTCACTTTTTTGTAACAGGCTGCAATGTAATCGCACCGGGGAAACATATTTCTGGTTTTATTTCCAGTGCTCCTGACGTGTGCCAACAGCAACATTCACGGCTAGTGTTGATGTTTGTCTAATATTCCCTCATCTCTCTGTTGGAGAGAGCAGAGTGCCAAAAGGTGGCATAAAAAAATTGAAAGTTGAAGGACAACAGCATCTTTGAAAGTTCTTCAGGTGGCTGGATACCACACATATTTGACACGTTATCGCTGTATGCTCAGTTCAGTAAAAAGTATCGGCAAGAGGTGTCAATTTGCACTGAGGCAAAGACCATGTATTTGATAATGTAAGGTCTGTTCACACTGTATAAAATGACTTACCAGTGTGTGTATATGTTATTTACACCAGCTGGGTGGTACGGTAAAGGTAAAGTTTAACATAAAAGTGCCCTTGTGTTTAGTACAAATCACTGGCATTGTGACCCAACTGTGGCTTAGTTATTTTTTGATAATAAGATTGATATGTTGGGTCATACTGGACAGACATTATAACATGAGCACCAAGATTGTCTGAGCAGAATTCTTTGGTCAAGTTGAAAAAGTTCATAATATTTATGTCTGTAGCCTTTGCCATAGAAATATCTCAAATGTATTACCCAATAGGTTCACATACTTCAGATAATCATAATTAAGGGGTAAGTTGCATAATAAATAAAGTCACATAGGCCATCATAAAATGTTAATGTTACAAAGTTAAACATCTTTATGGCACTCATACTTCCCAAACATCCAGCTGTATTTGCTGACCGTGTATTTTGGCTCACTGACATCCTTAAGAAGATTTCCCATTTTGCAGCCCCCCTGGCACGTCCATAACACAAATTTTTACTGCCTCATCAGCCGAGCTGAAAACATGCTCCTGCAGGAGCTCAACGTGCCATTTAAGTGCCATATTGTTTTTGCTGGTTAATTGGGTGAACTGGCTTGTTTCAAACCACACCACCCTTTAGGACGTGGCCACTTAAAAGTGCTTTGATGTCAGAAGCTTAACATTAGTTTTGATGGAGGTTAGGCATACAGTAGTGGGCTAGAGCTGTCCAAACGAGGCCCCGGGATCACATCTGCTGCCAATTACTTTAGTGCACCCCCGCTGCCACATTTCCATTGGCCCCAAAGCACAAGCTGAAAAATATAGCCCTTAAAAATGTGTTTACCAAAGCCTTTTTATTTGCAGATAATCCATTCAAATTAACTGCTCCTTGATATTTGTACTTATAAGTCTTTGAGCACCCTTGAGTATATACCCTCTGAAAACTGATTTACACGAAAATGATGTAGATATTTCAATTTCTTCAAATTGTTTGTAATAATAATGTTGTATCTGTCCAAGGAGCTTGAGAATCCCTTGGTAGGGATGTGCAAATATGAATATATTTTACTTGCGGCTGGAAAGGTCAAGGTGAGGATTCTGTAACTGAAGTGTAAAATGTCAATGTTTCCGTAGACACCAGGCAGGATCTACTGTATTTAGAGTAATTGAATGAGTGATGTAAGATATTCAAAACAATTCCCCCCCTTTGAAAAAAAAAATATCCTGTGGATGTTACATGTTCCCAAGTTTGTGTCTTTTTAAAAGATAAATAATTATGTCAGGGCCGAGGCTGCTGGTGCCTTATTCTGCACTGTGGGGGTCAAGTTTAGAACTCACACCACAGACCAAAACTATGTCTCACCTTTCACTGGTTTCCTCTGTCTGACCATGTGCAGCTTGAGTCCCTCAATTTCCTCTTTTCCAGTTTTCAATGACTTGAAAGATGCAAATTACTGTTCCCGTATATACAATTTTAATGATCTAGGCCTGTTGACATTGTTTTTATGCATGCAGTTGGAGTGGTCAGGGTTTTTGGTTTCCCCATGTTGGATGTTTAAATTGCAGAGAACAATAGAGTGATTCAGAATGCAATTTTAAATGTTGCAGTTATTGAGCCATCTATTTGTAAAGCGACACCTTTAAGTTTTTCATTAGGTGTAAATGCAACCATCTATTAAAATAAATACAGCATAATGGCTCGTCTAGGTGAGTAAAACTAAACCCATTTTCATAAAAATGCTGACTGAAGACAAGCAGCATTGTAGCCATAATTTGCCAATGAAGAGGTCAAAGCAATTTAATCACTTATTAAGTTATGTATACTTGGGATCCTTATTTTTTTTCCAGGGCACCTTTGATTTTCCAGTCCTGGTCAGTAAGACATGGTTTTGCTTCTGAAGAACAACCTCATATCTTGTAGCACCATCTGTAATGAAACCCAATTATAGCCACATAAATGTCCTAGTAAGTCATTTACTGGAGAATCAACACCTACTAGCTTTTATTAAAGATGGGGCACATGCAAATCAACTTTTTTGAGTGAAGGACAATATGTAAAATGCGTTCCCTGTTAAGTAAACAATAAAGGTTTAGTTTGCATATGAGTGTCCTGTAGTTCACATGTGCAACCAGTTTTCTTTCAAATCACAACGCAACCAGCCTACATTCCAGGGTTTATAGAAGAGAATTCCCTCTTTCCCCATATCCGTCTTAGAGATATTACACACGCTGCCTCTTCTGTCTCAAGTCGTTGGTCTATAGATTTTATGTGTTGTCACTTGTAAACTACTGGTTGTTGCCTTTAGACATTGGGGTTGTAGGTCACACTTAATTAACACAACAGTTCCACCAGACAGAGGCCCTTTAATTTCACAGTGACAACATCCTTCTCTGCCCTGACATCTCTTAAATTAGCAAGAGCCCAATTAATCAGTACAAAATGATAATAAATAATAATTGAAATGTTTATTTTTCTATAGTAATCCAGATCCTTTTGAAAACATAGTCTAATTGTCTCTGCACAAGTGACATGAAACCTACATCCTGCATTTCCAAGTATAATTTACACATGCACACAACATCTTGTTTGAACAGTACAATTAATCAATCAATCTATCTATCTATATGTCAGGTTATTTAAAACAAATAAAGATAAAGTAGATACTACAAACAATTAAAGTAGCATAATGTATAACATTATTGACATATTTTGTGTACAACACAATGGACTGTTTAAGTGTGTTTTATCTTTGGAAAATACTTGTTAACATTTAGAATATATCCAGTGATTTGTCTTTCACTGACTGTAATGTCAAAAAGGAGATGAATATTATGTAGTTCAGTCAATAATACTATTCTATTGCTGACAATGAAATGCTCAAAATTAGGTCTGCGTATTCTTGTCAAGCATTTAGAACATACAAAAATCCAGAAAATGCCATTGTTGATATACTATTACAAGATGATTCTGCATTGTATATCTCATGTATCAAAGTACACGTACATATGTGGCCTTTGCATCAGTTCCCAGGTAGTTCTTGGCCAGACATTTGTATGTACCAGAGTCAGAGAAGGCGGTTCTCTGGATGATGAGCATGCCCTGTGGATGGAGCAGCTCACTGCCTGTGGGACGGCCCTGCTCTGCTGTAGATAACAGTGAATGATCAGGAAGCTCCCATGTGATCTCAGCTTTAGGAATCCCAACAGCCACACAGTGGAGCTGCAGTGGCGCTCCCCTGATAGCCCGGACTGAGGCCGGTGGTCCTGTGGTGATCCGTGGTGGGTAGGCAATAATGACAACAGGCACTGTGAGCACAGCTTCTCCTGCATCATTCCTGGCTCTGCACACATAGTTCCCTCTGTCGTGTGCTGTGGTGTCCTGAATGATCAAAGTTCCATTCTCCTGCAGCTGATAGCGCCCCAAGACCTGAGGGCGAGCCAGTGTGTGCCCACCAGGAATAGTCCAGGAGATGGTGGGCCTGGGGTTTCCATCTGACAGACAGTGAAGGAACAAGGTCTCACCAGACATTATGCGAATGATCCCTCTGGGCCGGGTCAAGATGTAAGGCTTTTGTCCCACCTTCAGCAAAACTAACTTTTCAATATAGCCCATGTAATTCTTGGCTCCACATCTGTATTTCCCAGCATCCTCTTGTTGTATGCTGTAGATAACTAAACTTCCATCACTGCTAAGATGATGCCTGGAGATATGCCCTTGTATTTGATTAAATCTTGTGCCATTTGGCAAAGTCCAGAAGATCTCAGGGGCTGGATGCCCACTGGCCGAGCAGTTCAAAACAACAGTTTTCCCAACTCGAGACACAGCACGTTCATTAAAGGGGCTCTTGAAGATAGGTCTCTGCAACATACCTCTTACTTTGAGCTGAACCACCATAACTGTCTCTCCTCCATCATTTCTTGCCATGCAGATAAACTCTGCCGTATCAGTATGCCTGACATTTTTTATCTCTAATGTGCCATTATGATGCACATTAATTCTACTGCCAAAGTAAGGAGCAGGCAGGAAAATATTGTCAGGCATAATCCATGTGACAGTAGGTGTGGGGTCACCTTCAGCCTTACAGTGAATTAGTTTTCTCGAGTATTTAGCAGCAACATCTGTAATAACAGTTCTATTTTGATTGTAGCCATTGATCACTGGGAGGTTCCAATCTATTTCAACTTTATAAACCTTTGTACTCTCTCCAGCAGGGTTTCGAGCCATGCAGATATAGTCCCCAACATCTCCTAACTTCACATCCCTGATATCAAGAGAGCCATTGACATGCACTAAGTATCGCTCATTAGATGCAGCCATTACATCCTTAGAGGGCAACATCCAGAAGATCTTTGGTTTTGGTTCTCCAACAGCGTTACAGTCCAGACGGACATTCCCACCGGGCTTCACTCTGGCCTGTGTCTGTACAGCTGCATGTATGTGTGGAGCTGAAGCCACCACAGTGATATGCACATGCATTTCATCTTTCCCAACCTTGTTCTCGGCGTAACAGGTGTAGTCTCCTTCCTCGGACATACCAACCTGAAGAAAAAATAAATACAAATAATAGTAAGTATTCATACAGTATCCACTGAGGCTTAATGGTTTAACAAACCTGGTTAAGGTAAAGGGTTCCATTGTCAAACAGAGTGTATCGCCGCATTCTCCCCCCTCCTCCGCCTGCACCTCTGCTGTCAGACTGATAAACACTGTTGACCACCGTCCCATCTGGAAGGCCCCAGGAGATCTCTGGCTTAGGTGCACCAGAGGCATTGCAGTCCACTTTTATGTCCTTCCCAAACGTTACCTGCTTTTTTTCATGAAGCTTAGTTTCTATCTTGGCTGGCTTCATTGAAACTCTGACTCTTAAGAGCTGAAAGTCGTCTCCAATTGTGTTCCGTGCCACACAGAGATATTCTCCCGTATCTTTATCACTCACCGAATTGATTTTTAGTGTCCCATTTTCAAGGACCTGGATTCTGCTTCCCATTCTAGGAAAGACATTTCAAATTATTCCACTTTGTTTTATCCTTAGATATAACCTTTAAACCATCATTTATACACAATTTCCAGAAATGAAAAAATGCCATTTTTACCTGTGCCAGTGTTCCACCACAGCTTTAGAAGGAAGCCTCCATATGATCCTAGGGGCCGGCTCCCCTTTTGCTGTGCAGTTCAGTGTCAGCTGATCTCCAAAGTAGAGTTCTGTGAGACGCTGAGATATCTGCATTATTTGGGGTATGGACTCATACTTCTCCACGATCAGTGTTACGACTCTGCGCTCTGAACCGGTGGAGCTGGTGGCAATGCACTCATATTTGCCACTGTCTGACTGCAGCGCATCTTTAATGTAAAGGGTTCCATTGTGGTGCACTGATATCCTGGATCCTGGACCCTTGTTGGTTGGGATCACTGTGCCGTCAAAGAGGACCCAGTGAATAGTGGGTTGTGGGCTGCCATAGCCAGTGCAGGGGAACCCTATGTTTTGAGTTGCTGAGATTCTGACGACCTGGCGTTTCTCTTCTAATATGCCTGGAGGAGCTGCCACCACCTGGAGTCTCACTGTGGCCGTATCTGCCCCAGCTGCATTACTTGCAATACATTTATAATGTCCTCTGTCATGAACAGAAACCTGTTCGATCACTAGAGTCCCCTGGTCGCTCACAGTCACTCTCCCCTGTGAGTTTTGGCCTCTAACCTGGGTCCGGTTTGCCAGAATCCAGGTGATTGTTGGAGCAGGTCGGCCCTCTGCTTTACAGTTTATTTCCACTCGATTTCCTGCATGAGATTTAAACTCTCGCATTTTGGGCTCCAGAATGCGTGAGGGATAAGCCACCACTGAAAGTGTGACCAGGAGTTTATCTGTACCCTGATTATTTTCAGCCAGACAGAGATACTGGCCTTGATCTTTAATGTTGACATTTTGGATTAGCAGTGTTCCGTTTACAAGCACCTCAAATTTTCCTACTTTCCCTGTGATAGTGATGGTGTTTCCTGGAAAAAGGGAGTAAAAAACATAGTAAAATACAGTTAAAATATCATTTTGCTTTTACATAAACATGATATACTTATATAAGAAAATACATTAAAATCCAAAGAAATAAAAAATAAAGGAAGATGAAAGGAGAAGAAATGTATAAATGTAAATGTATACCTGTGATTGTTGAGAAGCGTCTCCAGCTGATAGTAGGTTGCGGGTTTCCAACAGCTTCACACGGCAAGAAGGCGTCTGAGTCCGACAACACAGTGAAGCTGGCGGCATTGCCTCCAATCAGCTTGGGCTTGCTCATTGGGGTGGGGGCAGATTCAAAGAGCACTGTATTCAATGTCGGCCTTGTAATCTTGGGCCTATATGTGGTCACTTTTTGAGTTGGAGTGTTGTTATTTGAAACCCTAATCGAAGCGGTTGTGTAAAATGCCTTTGTGCTGACTGGCATTAATGTGGTGGAATAAGTTCTAGCAGAAGTCATCCTGGGAGCCTGCGTCGTAAACCTGGATGAATGACCTGATGTAAACACTGCTTCTTGCTCAGTATAACTTGTAGCGGGGGATTTTGTAGTTGTTTTAGGTACTGTAGTTCTTGGTGGGTCAGTGGGGTCTTTATTGGTGGGCCGTCTTCCTCTGAACGGCCTCTTTCTCCGTCCATGTCTGCCTTTTGTCCCACTGGGATTTTTTCCACTGAACCAATTATCTGGTAGTCCTCCAGAACCAGACATGACATCTTGATTTACGACTGTACGAGGTTTGACAGTTGGCGGTGGTGGTAAAGTGTGTAAATCTGATAGAGTTTGAGCTGTAGACGAAGACTGTGAATAGTACGATGGCGTGGTGAACGTCTGATAGTCTAATCTCGGCTTTTGCGTAGTGAACTCAAAATTGGCTGAAAATTCTCCATAGTCGACATCTCCAGAGCTTTCCTTCCCATGTGAGCGGGTCGGGGCAGTCATTGTGTCAGGTACAGCTATTGCATTGGTCTTGACGGTAGGCACAGCCGCGGGGGTTGTCGTAGCAGCCGCAGTTGTTGTTTCAGCTGTGGTGGAAATGGTAGGCGTGATAGATGGTTTCCGAGTGTGGCTGTCTATATTTTCCCTCCGCAATGGTCTGCTCCAAGAAACTCTCCCACTTGTAGTAGCAGCGGCAGCAGACGGCTCCTGGTTTGTAATCCGAACCGGGTTGCTGGTGGGGGCTGATTCAGGTACGTCGGCTGAAGTTATGTAGTCTCTTGTGGAGAGCAGTTCCCTGGGTCCAGCATGGGTGGGTTCTTTCAGAGGAATGTCGCTGTTAGTGTTTGTGTATCGCACGCTGGCCGGTCTATGAGCTGGAGAGGCGGTGGGCGTCAAGACCTGCACATCACGGACCGATGTTTTTGCCTCACACTGACACTCTGAAAACAAAATTCAATGAACATGTTTGATATATTTCGTTTTACAAGTGCAAGAATTTAAATGGGTTTCCCCTTGCTTGACCAATTTTATAACAAAAACTAATTTAGTCATAGTATTTACAATTTAGTAAGATTTAGACCACTTTTTATACAGTACATTCCTTTATTTTTTTCTGTTTAGGGGGAAAATGTAAAAAGAAAAGTGATGCATTGAACTGTTAAAATGCATTGAAGAGAATACTGTGGATCTGTTAGATTATTATTTATTTATTTTTACTTTTTTTACAATTTTTACTTTGTATTAATACAGTTGGACTAGATTACTCACCTGTAGTCACTTGAATTGTGTAAGGCACTGTAGAATTGCCCTCCTTTGCTGTAGTCTGCTTCACTTTACTGATAAACGACTGTATGTCTGTGATCCTGTTTGGTTTAATGATCCTTCTCCGTCCCTGGAAGAAGTTTCTCCTCCCTCCTCCTCCTCCGCCTTTTCCATTTTTATGTGGGATAATATGAATGTGCTGCCTGGAAATGATAGTGGATCCTGACTGGCGGCTTGGAGATTTGATGGTTTGTGTGGTGTGAAAGGTGATCTGGTCCTGTTGCCTCTCTGTGGTGGTGACAGCGGTGAAGGTGGTGTGGCCGTCTGGATCTGTGGAGGTGAACATCTGCGGCTCTGTTTCATCTCTCATGGGAGTAACATAAGGATCGGCTGTGAATGAAATGGCTGCTTCTGTGGAGGTTTCTGGATCTTCAAGTTGGCGGGTTGTAAAATATAGTTGATGCGGACCAGACTGAGAAGTAACTGAATGCATGTTAAAAGCTAGATTAGAAGTTTTCTCCAAATTATAAACCTCAGTAGGTTCATTAAGAGTAGGAGAGCGTTTATTTTGTAAGGTGTATACATACGGTGCCTTACTCTGACCCTCTGGAAAATATGGTAACGTAACTGGATGTTTCATCTGTTTATTTTGAAAATATGATTCTGTTGTCCCCATGTTGGAATTATCTGTTGTAAAATACTTATTGTCATCAACATTAAATATTTTTGTGTCTATTTTATCTGTTGTTGCTACAGTTGTCCATTGGATATCATTTTCTGGCTTAGTCGTGATTGTTTTTACTATCCGAGGCAGAAAGTGGTCATCAGGATTCTCACCCGAACCGACATCACCATCACCAGAAAAAATATTTGACTCTGTAAGTTTAGCATTTTCGGGATTTGAACCGCTGTGTGTTCTTCCTTTAGATTTAACGTTATTCAAAAATTTAGCAAATCTTTCTGGGTCCACTTTGTTGAATGATCTATCGAATAGTCTATTTCTGCTGCTGTGGGGACGTCTCCTTCTGTGGACTAGTCTACTGTCTAAGTGTTCCCTGTCCCGGGATCTAAGCCTGGGATAGGGCCGGTCGGATGTCATGGTCCTTGATTCTTGACTTGTTTTGTCAAAATTGCTTGAAGAAGGATTCTCACTATCAACTTCGTTAATATCTGTCTTGGCTGGAATGTTCATCTCATCCTGGTCTAAAACTGTTACTGTTTTAGCTTCTTCTCCAGTCAACAATATGTGGGACACAAGCAAGTCGACTCCTAATTGATTAGATACTAGACACCTAAAATACCCTCTATCTCTTTCTGTGAGACTCTCTATCTCTAGTGATCCATTTTCATATGCCTTTTTCTTCTGCACTTGCTGTGATTCCAATATGGTGTGATCAGGGAGAATCCATTTAATTGAAGGTTTTGGACTTCCTGATGCACCACATTCAAGTAACAGCCTTTCCCCCAGTGGCTTTGTTAACTGGAGACCATTGACCTCAGCTTCTTCAACATCCGGAGACAGAACGGTCAATCTGAAGGTGAGAATGTCTGCATCCAGGTAGTTAGTGGCAATGCAGTGGTACAGTCCAATGTCAGAGGCAGACACTCCTCGAATGCTCAACTTTCCATCTGCAGAGATCAGAAGTCTCTTGTCTTCGCTGTTGTAAGGAGCTCGAACTTTATTTCCATCTGGTAAAATCCACTCCATTATTGGTTTAGGCTCACCGACAACTGCACAGCTGAACTGAGCAACACCACCTGTGTTAGAACACAAAATCAATGGATGTTCTTCTTGCTGTATTTATTCATATTTTTGAAGGGCACAATAAGTAGCAAATAAAATGTGACAATTTTGAGCTTGTTTAGCTGATAGCCATGGCATGATACTGTATTTTAATGCTTTTATAGTATCTAAAGGTTTAACTAACCTGTAACTGCAGTATGTTGAGTCTTGGTCTGATTGTCACGCTTGATCATGGTCCAAGAGTAGCCATCTCTGTTCCTCTGAGTATTGTCCACCCGCAATCTAACCACAGACTGGTATTTGACGTGCAGCGTGGAGAAGGTCGTAGCTGTTCGGTCGAGCTGTAAGTTAATCTCTGGCTGCATCAGAAGGGCGGGGCTTGCTTTGATCACAGCTTCAATGTTTGTTTGAAAATCGTCCTCTTCGTCGATGGGTTTCACCTGATTGTACCTGTACTTCATTTCTGGGCTTTTGGATATCAGTTGGCCTCTCCTCAGCTGCATTGGAGAGTCACTGTAAATGGCCAAGATCTGCCATAGCTGTGACATATGCTCATCATCAACATTGCATATCAAATAAGTTGTCATAGTAGCAGTGAGGTGGTTAGCACCATCTTCTCCCAAGATTACAGTCAAGTTGTCAGAAGCGGCGGGCCTCTGGACAGTGCAGGACAGGTGGCCTTCATTGTGGAAATGATCTGTAAGGTTCATTTGTATGAAGCCTAAAGGTGCAATAAAGTCTTTGGGCGAAAGTTGACTGTACTCTCCCTCATCCACTGGAGTATTTTTGTGCTTAAGTTGGGCTTGGATCCCAGGTCTAGTACAAGTGAAGGCATCACTTGTGACAAGAGACAAAAGTTTGTTGTGATGAATGGAAGGATTTTGACAAACTGGACAAAGCTGGCCTCTTCGCTCACGTTTGCACTTCAAGACACCTATTAAAAGATACAAAGTTTTATACACGTGTTTGGAGAATTGGTGTCTCTGACTACATTTAATGTATTAAGGACAATGAGACAAACATAGAACAGGAAGGGAGTATGTGCTGAACATTTTATGTAATCAACCCTATGGAAAACCACTGCCCATTTGGCCCCTCCTACAAAACATGTCTAGAGCTGCCCCATGGTTTTCAAATAAATAAAACTAAATCCTCACCAACATTCCTAATCCTCCACTTTGGGAACCATGCCATACGGCAGTCACAACTCCAGGGGTTCCCATGGAGGAAGAGATTGTCTAGCTGGACAGAGGATGGTAAAATGTCTTCAGGGAGGCTGGAGAGGAGGTTGTCTGACAGGTGAATGCTCTTGACTGAGGAGATTTCAAACAGGTTATTATACCGCAGTGTAATAAATGTGTCAGGGTGAATCTGCTGAAGGTAGTTTCCTTCCAGGTTTATTAACTGTAGACTGGTTAGACCGTAGAATGCATTTGGATTAATAAACTCTAGGTGGTTGTGGTCCAAGTGAAGTCTTAAGAGACTTTCCAGCCCTGTGAATGTCTCTTTGTCGACTTTCCTCAATTTATTGTAGGACATTTTCAGAACCTACAAAGAGATAATTTAAGTTAGTTATATTAAAAACATATTTCATTTATTTGAATATTTTAATTCAAACCACACATTTATTGTATATTCAATATGTTACTGTGTCTTACCTGTAAGGATTTTAAATCTTTGAAAGCTCCAGCTTCAATGTTGTGGATGGTGTTACTATGCAGCATCAATAACTCTAAATTCTTGAGACCAGTCAAGTCATTTTCTTTTAACGTTGCTATGCTGTTGTATCTAAAACACAAAACACACATAAGACATTTTGAATTATTAAATAATCCTGAAGAGGGTGCGCCAAAAGACACTACAGTTAGAACAACAAACATACTTTAGTTTAGCTAATTGTTAGCCTATTACTTGAATATTACTGGGCCTGCTTTCAGCATATCCTGTTCACACTGATGCCATGACAGTTAAGTCTTGTGTATTCTGCGATTATAGTAACAAGAGTAGGCTGCAGCTCACCCCAGGTTTATCTTCTCCACTGCTGGCTGGATGTGCTCAGGTACTGCGCTCAGGTATCTGAAGGTGCAGTGCACTTCGTTGGTGACATGGCAGGTGCAGGACTTGGGGCAGGGTCCTCCCTCTGCTGTGGAGCACGCTGTCAGCAGCACGAGCAGAGTCTTCAGCACACACCGCCACAGGCATGTGGTGCCTCCGGCTCGCTCAGTCATCTTACATAGAACAATATGAATCCCACCTGGGGTCAGACATAGATCACTCCTGAACCATGTGCAATTTTAGTATTCAAGGCTAATTTACAACTCACCCCACATGGCTATGATGCACCAAATCATATTCATAATATAAGATTAGATTAATACATGAACATACAAAATAAAAAAGAGTAAATTAAAAAGAATGGCGATATTAGCTTTGCTAATGTTGGATTTGTTTACTTATTGTTGTTTACTATATTGTTTACTTCGCCTATTTTGTCCGATTCCTATTTTTTATTTTCACTCTTGTTGCATTACCTGAATATTAATGTGTAACAACAACAGACAAAAACAAAAGAATCTACACAAATACAATTGATCATTTTGACAAGAACATTAACTTGTTCTCCTAGTCTAATGACTAAAAGGGTTTCTGGTTTAGTCAAGAATTTTTCCTTTTAGTTTAAATCAATCAAAATGTCTGGCCGAAGTGAACACTGCACAACAGAGTACATCTTAAAATCCTGTGAGTAAGTAAGCAGTGTTTATGCAGACATTGATGCTTTAGCCAGTATAAAACTTTACAACAAAACAGTATTGGTTATTTCTTACCTTAATTTGTCAAAAGCGCAGTTGTATGATCCACGTTAGTTAAGTTTTACTCCAGATGAAAAGTTGAGGTTAGTCCTGCGTGTGAGACGCTCAAGGATGAGAGGCATCTGAGAGCCCGAGCTTTAGCCCCGTTCTGTGGTCTCCCCCCGCCCCCTGTAATGTGCTGAAACTCAACCCTGAAATATCCACGGCACCTTTGAATGAATCATTGTGGCACACTTGTTGACCACTTGTTGTTGAAAATCACTTCACCTATATTTGGCCTCTTCATAATCATGTTCTGACAAAATTAGTTTTACATATCTATTGTCAGCTGATTTATTTTTACTCCTTGTGAAATATCAATTGCAGATTTATAGTTTTCTGACTATATATCAAATCCATGTGGACGTTTCTTCTGCTTCATCCTTACAGTTGCATGGATGAGTTCATTTGGCTGTCTTGCTCCTTTGCTTAGTTTGCATACTCTTTTCCCATTAACAGCCACAGACCTTATTCATAGTCATTCATTGATAAACAGTGTTTATGAAGCAGAACCTATAAAAAGAGAGGTCAAACCATGTGTGTTTTGACTCAAAATGTTCCCTTTTACAAAGCTTCTGGTATAATCTGCATCACTGAGAGAATAAACAGAATAAACAATAGAATGTTCAAATTGCATATATTTATGGCACACAACTAAGGGTGACTCCAAAGTAAAAGTGTGGCTGCTTAGTGCATGTGGTAATGGGCATGTATTTTATAAGTTGTCTCAAGGCGCTGGTAATTTGGCTAGTGTTGTCATTGTTTGTATGTGCTGTGTTGTCCAGATGTTCAAACAAACACAATGTGGCATGTTTGTGCGACCCAAGGACAGTTTTCAGTACAACATCGTTTTTCCTAAAAGACTGCAGGCTTTTGGCGTCTTCTCTGTTGTCTACGTTTGCTGAAAAGAAGTGGAGAGCTGAGGTTGGTTGTTAAAAGTCACAGTTAGCTGGTAGGCTTTGAGGAATCTGTAGACACACACTCACTGCTCAGTTATGACTTGGGCCCCTCTGTGGGAGGTGATTGACAGGAATAGCATGGTTTGGAAATAATATCCACTCACAGGAGGCGTACGTATCCTTGGCATCTTATTTCTTTCATGTTTGGTCTAAAAATCTAAGTCTGAAATGATATGTTTGCTCTCTTTTAACACACATTTAGGAAGGGAAATGCAACAAACAATGTTAATTACCTAATTTACTAGTAAAACCTTGCCAGTTCTACTAACCTGGCTCATGCTAGATTGATCTTTGTCTCACTCTGAATTGAGTTCTTTTGAATTTATCTTGCTGGCAATGTGTTACTAGTAAATTAGGTAATTTACATTTGTTGTTGCATTTCCCTTCCTTAAAAGAGAGCAAAAATATGACTAAGCTTAAGGTACAATCCACCGGCTCCTTTTATGCAGGCTTTAGATGGTCACAAAGGTTGCTGTGGCTTTGGTTTAATCTGGTACATTGATTCATTATTGTTTTGTGACAAAGCTGACATTGGTACTACTAATATAATCTTTTCATAATAAAGATTTTGAGACGGTTAGGGTCATGTGAGGAACTGAAAAGCATGTAAGCAAACACCATAATGTTCTTTTTATATACCTTGTTCTTGTTCCTGGGTCTCTTGTAAATACTTCTTATTTCCCAGTAAAATCGGTTCCTACCAGAGCTTAACAGGTTCAAAGGAGCACCAGGCCAGAGGTCTCTGTCAGAATTTGGAAAAGTCATGTTAACACGTGTTATCCCTTATTCATTTGTGACACAGACTTCAGCCTCTTGTGGGAAAAGTGTGCTGTTGTCGCGGTCCCAGCTGTTTGCAGTCTTAGTTTGAAGAGGATGCTTGTGTATTTGTATTTGTCTGACGACTGTTATCGTCCAGGTCAAAGTAACAATCAACTGAGAAACATGAAGGTCTTTCTTATCTAATGTGCGTGTAATGGTTTCCTGAACAGATTGTTATACCATGTGTTTTGAATTATAGCATGCTTTTCAAAATGGTTTGAAACAAGTAATATTCCTCTTAGCGTAGCCTTACTCTGCTGTCAATAATGATTTCATAGTTCAACACTCTTATTGCATCTATTATTGAGACTGACAAACAAAAAAACATTAAAGGCACTTTTAAGGCACTTTTTGCCCATGTATTATGTGTATTGTGTTGTATTGTTGGATATCTAGGGCTTCTGCACACAATGATCATATCTGGAATACTGTTTACATCACTCAATACTACAGAAGGCTAGTAATCTTATCAAACATCACTGCTCCTTTTACTCTTGTGTTGAGTTCAGAGGTCATAGGTCATGTGAGGTCATGCTACAGGAAGGTTGTGTGAGGATCTTATGATGTTCAGTTATGCTGTCTACTGGCCACAATGGTGCGTCAGCCGTTAACTTTGTATTTAATCTTGAAGTGCTGTACAAAAGCTGTTTAAGTTTATACAGCATAACTTTCTCAACTCAAATCAAGAGTCTAATAGTGATGTGCGTTCTAGTGCGAATGTCTGGAGTCTTAACGCGATCGACCACGACATACTGTAAAAATGGTCCGTTGTACTGTTGTTTGACTGACACTAATGATCATGCATGTATGTTTGCATGTCGTAACATCGGTTGACTTGTTTATGAGCATGTCTAAGTTTCTCCAAACATATCAGGAACACAGATAAATCCCGACTTGTGTGTTTGTCTCTGTTTATCATCTCAATTATACCAGCAGTCTTTTGAAGCTTTTGATATTTGTTTTTCTTCAGACTCTTCTACATTTTCCAAAGAGTTTTTCACAAAGCTTTCTCAGTACATACTTTTAAAGAATAACACAACAATTATATTAACTGTTGAATTACCTAGCCTTTCTATAGAATTATGTATACAATGTTTCTTTTCTAGAAATATTGCACCCCGAATACATGATTTCACTTGTGTGGTTTTTTGTTTTTTGTTGGAAAGATCTTCGTACTTAAATACTTTAACATATTTATTAAATTCCTACTTATTCCAAAATCCAAAAACCCAAAAGCTCAAGGACCATTCCACTGCTCAGGGACTGCGCTCGGCTGTATGAAGGATGCGTGTGGGTGTGTTCGCCTCACATCTTTATGACTGGCTGTTTTTTCCATCGTCATAATGCCTTAAACCAGACCGTGACAGTAGAGGTCTGGTTCAAACAAAAACATAATGTAAAATATATAAAGAATTGAAGTATATTTTGAACTATCCTAATTGTTATTCGTCAAAACTGTATCCCTTTTGTACATTTCAACAATTACTAAAGATAAACTGACATTGCATGTATTTTAAGGTGCACTATGTAACTTTTCTGTTAGAGGTTGGAGGTTCTGCCACCTGCCTGTCTCCATGGCGATGTCATTGCTGTGCCCAATATTGCATCTTGCATTTATTCAATCACAGGTGTTTTTATTGCTTTAAAAACATTTATTCGTACTGTGATAAAGGTCATGTCTCCGCAGATGTGACCTGTAACTTGACCTGGTGATGCCACATGCTTGTCCCCATGGAGATATTGTTTGATGCTGTGTAGTATCCCAGGTTACACAATAACCTTTCAGAGACAAGCAGATGGTGGTAACTCCGTGCACCTTTAACTGCATGAGATCTTTTGTAGAATAGCTGTAATGTAAATAGTTCACCTCTAGAGGGCACTAAAGCAATATTTAAATAGGGTTTGCAGAGATGAACGGTCTAATCCACTTAAACACACAGGCCTAACTTGTTTAACCTGTTGTAAGCCAAAACGGAAGTATTTTTATGTTTCATTTAGTTACTTAGATTATATTAGTATACATAGACACAGTATGTAGCATTCTCTTCTAGGTCTGAAAAGTAAGTGCCGGTGTGTACTTCCCATGCTTTTTGCATTTTAGCAGCAGTATGGTTGCACTAAAACAGGCTCTTTTACTGACTCTTTTCTGACTCTTAAACTTATGTCTGGACAACTTGACCTGTAGCTCCCTCTTGTGGACACACACTTTCTTTTGTCACGTCTCCACCTGAGAGAAATGAGAGAAACTTAGAGGAAAGAGGTGAGAGGGCAACATTCCTATGACACAAGTTGTTGAAGGCCATTACTGATAAAGAGCTTATCCAGGGCTCTTTCCTGCATCAGTCCCATGATTCCCATGATTACATGGTAAGAAGCACACCCTGGGGCATTTGTCGCTGATTTAGTCACAAGTCTTTGGTAGACATGTTTTTGCCGGCTGTGGGTCAACACTTCACTGCTCCTTTGCACCAACTCTTATATCAAAGCAAACAAAAACGAATATGTATTATGTATGGCAATAATAAGTGAAGTCGTTCATTCACTCATTGGGAAAAACCCCATAAGAATAGTTCTCTTTTTCATGGATACCCTGTTAAACATTACACAAATAAACAAACAAACAAACAAACACAGTACTAAAACACAAATAAAACATTCATTAAATTAACCAATGCATAATAACACATTTACACATACAATATGAGACAAACATATATAAAACAAGTGCAAAAATCATTAAAAAATGATTTAATTTTAAAAAGTCTCGTTCCACGGGACTGTAAGATAAATGTCCTGAGACCTCAAACGGTGAATACCTGATCTGATGTGCATTAAACTTCCTTCTCCTGTAATGAACCTTAGAGCTGAATGATAAACCGAGTTCAGAGGTTTTAAGACTGTTGCTGTAGAATGATATATATAATATCACCATAATCTAGAAGTGAGAGAAATGTGGCCTGCACGAACTGTTTTCTACAATTAAGAGGAAAACACGTTTTATTTTTAAAGAAGAACGACAATCTGGTTTAAGATTATTTGTCAGCTCTTGTACGTGTTTGCTGAAGGAGAGTTTATCATCGATCCAGATGCAAGTATTTGTAATAGATTACTTGTTCAATCATAATACCATCAAGCGTAAGTATAGATATCTCTTTTAGGTCACTAGAGTGTCTTTTGGAGAACAGCATACATTTTGTTTTATTTTGTTTAATTTAAAATTAATACACTTTTGATGGATGTAGTGAAAATCCCCTTTGAATATTTTGAATCACAAGAAGGTGCTTTAGCATACAGAATCACATCATCTGCATACAAGCAGATGCTCCTGTGTTGTAGATTAAACTTGTTATAAATCAGCCACAATTAAATATTTAAGACTTTCAGATGTGTATTATGCAAATACCTTGCATCAGTAGGAATACAACTGTCAAATGTTTTATCTATGAATAATATCTTGCACATTATGTTATAACTTGGAAAATATAACTATAATATATGCATACAAGGGTTCACAAATCAGCGCATCGTTAATTCAAGTTGATGGAACCTCGTTATTCTTCCAATCTTCTTCCCATCTCACTGTGTAGCGTGCCGGGCCGCCCTGTGGCGCAGCATGGCAGTCCTAGATGAAGACAACATGTGAACCCTCTGTCACCCTCTCCCACTGACAGAGAGCAGAGTGAACCCCATTAAAGATTTAACATCTAACTGAGGTGGTCCCCCTTAGAAGATGAGGGAGAGCACTCCTGGAGTTTCTGAAGCATGATTCATCTTCAGAGACATGAGTCAGTGTTGTGCAGCTCAGTGGTGATCAGGCTACATGGGGCTGCACTAATCCTCCCAGCGTCCCGGGTGCTCCCTGGCTAACCTCAGAGACATGTGTCCCGTGTACAGCCCTGCTCGTTCTCACATAGTATCCTGAGACAAAGGAAATACACGCTGTTGCATAAGCAGCTGTTTTAGATTCAATATATGCTTGAAGTTAGTACGTTAAGCAAAGTTACCGGTTGTTGTTGTTGTTGTTGTACGAGTTGGTGTTTTGCTTAACAACCACATTATATCATGTTATTTTAAAGATATAATAATGAAGCGACTTTGCCCTGCTAGTGGAGTCAGAACACATTAGTTTACATCTCATCTCATCCGTCACAACTAATATTATTAGCTTAGACTGCCTGTAACCATAGCTGCTCTGCCAAGGGAAGTCTTATGCTGCAGCAGCAAGATTATGTGTCACAGCCATTTTGGGCATGTCAACACACAGGAGAACTGCCACTATCAGGGGATATAGCTCTGCACTGTCTCTATTCTTTACACTCTTCATTAAGCTCCAGTGATGCAAGAACAAGGTGATTCCCCTGGGATTTATTAGACACGCCACCACGCAAAGTGTGTTCACAATATAAAGCTGAGATTTAGCCTTTTATCTTTTCACATTGTGTATAAAATCTGTCAACAAAGCATGGACACAAAGTATTTTCGCATGCCGATTTGCATAACAGAAACCTAGTCCATGTGGGAACTTGTTGCATTGATTATATTGCATGTGAGCTGGTGCCAATAGTTCCCTTTTTGGCTTTGTAGATTTGTATTGTAACTTTCACAAGTATTAACCTTTTTTTTCATCTTGCCGAGTTGGTATGGCATCAGGTTTATGGCTACAGACACTACATTGTACCACATTTAGTTTCTTTCAACAAACTTGCCAATACTTTAGCCACACTTCATCTTGCACCAAGCAACTTCACTCACCAAGTTTTGAAGGTAAAGGTGGTATTGCTTTGCCTCAAATGTGCCTCAATTTGACATTAAACTTATCCATCTCCATTGTCATTTGCCAAGTCGTTGTCATTGGTCACCAAGCCAATTTACAGGTCAGATCTGTGGAGAGGGGACCCTGTACACAAGAAAGAGGCACGTTTTTCACTCTAATTTTGTAGTGTAAAAAACATAAGCTGAGGACACACTACATGGCTTTAAGCCAGATTTTCTTACAATTTTCAGTTGCGCTTTGCCACTGAACCTGTTACGACTGGACTCATGTTTCAAATCACAAAGTGTGGACCTCAAAAAGACACGACAAGACTCCGGTTGCAGTCGTTCAAACAACGATTTTGGTCGTGCTCCGTTGCAGCTGCATGTTTCCTGACACTTTCGCACACACGGGGCCCAGCGGCCAATGACAAGGAGCAGAGGAGATAACAGCTGTGGGGCTCAAACTTTAAATTTTGTTTTTCACAGAATGTAAAATGCAAAAACAATGACAACAGCGAGACATGTTTAATATTACTGCCTAATCTTCAGAGTACTAATACAGAAAGAGCACATGTACTATTTTTGCACTTACTAGAGCTAAAGTGATAAACAAACATGGGGCGGCTTCATACAAATGATCGAATGACCGAATCCATGGGAAACATGTCCAACTTCTTCACCTTTGCTCTGTCTGCATTTTAAATGTCCATTTAGGACAATCCAGAGCAAGTTAGCAACACTGCCATTGCCCACTCTGCATAGTTTTTTATCACTACAACTGTTTTGATCGGCCTGAAGTCTGAAAGCATTAATGTATTGCATGGATTATTGTCAGGGTGTCATAGTGTGTGTGTACTCATGACTGTCAGTCGTGTAGTGTGGACCTCAGACTCTATAATCACACTCAGTCCAGTCGTGTAGTGTGGACCTCAGACTCTCTATAATCACACTCAGTCCAGTCGTGTAGTGTGGACCTTAGAGTCTCTATAATCAAACTCAGTCCAGTCGTGTAGTGTGGACCTCACACTCTATAATCACACTCAGTCCAGTCGTGTAGTGTGGACCTCAGACTCTATAATCACACTCAGTCCAGTCGTGTAGTGTGGACCTTAGAGTCTCTATAATCAAACTCAGTCCAGTCGTGTAGTGTGGACCTCACACTCTATAATCACACTCAGTCCAGTCGTGTAGTGTGGACCTCAGACTCTATAATCACACTCAGTCCAGTCGTGTAGTGTGGACCTCAGACTCTATAATCACACTCAGTCCAGTCGTGTAGTGTGGACCTCAGACTCTTTATAATCACACTCAGTCCAGTCGTGTAGTGTGGACCTCAGACTCTTTATAATCACACTCAGTCCAGTCGTGTAGTGTGGACCTCAGACTCTTTATAATCACACTCAGTCCAGTCGTGTAGTGTGGACCTCAGACTCTATAATCACACTCAGTCCAGTCGTGTAGTGTGGACCTCAGACTCTATAATCACACTCAGTCCAGTCGTGTAGTGTGGACCTCAGACTCTATAAACACACTCAGTCCAGTCGTGTAGTGTGGACCTCAGACTCTATAATCACACTCAGTCCAGTCGTGTAGTGTGGACCTCAGACTCTCTATAATCACACTCAGTCCAGTCGTGTAGTGTGGACCTCAGACTCTATAATCACACTCAGTCCAGTCGTGTAGTGTGGACCTCAGACTCTCTATAAACACACTCAGTCCAGTTGTGTAGTGTGGACCTCAGACTCTCTATAAACACACTCAGTCCAGTTGTGTAGTGTGGACCTCAGACTCTATAATCACACTCAGTCCAGTCGTGTAGTGTGGACCTCAGACTCTATAATCACACTCAGTCCAGTTGTGTAGTGTGGACCTCAGACTCTATAAACACACTCAGTCCAGTCGTGTAGTGTGGACCTCAGACTCTATAATCACACACAGTCCAGTCGTGTAGTGTGGACCTCAGACTCTATAATCACACTCAGTCCAGTCGTGTAGTGTGGACCTCAGACTCTCTATAAACACACTCAGTCCAGTTGTGTAGTGTGGACCTCAGACTCTCTATAAACGCACTCAGTCCAGTTGTGTAGTGTGGACCTCAGACTCTATAATCACACTCAGTCCAGTCGTGTAGTGTGGACCTCAGACTCTTTATAATCACACTCAGTCCAGTCGTGTAGTGTGGACCTCAGACTCTATAATCACACTCAGTCCAGTCGTGTAGTGTGGACCTCAGACTCTATAATCACACTCAGTCCAGTCGTGTAGTGTGGACCTCAGACTCTATAAACACACTCAGTCCAGTCGTGTAGTGTGGACCTCAGACTCTATAATCACACTCAGTCCAGTCGTGTAGTGTGGACCTCAGACTCTATAATCACACTCAGTCCAGTCGTGTAGTGTGGACCTCAGACTCTCTATAAACACACACAGTCCAGTCGTGTAGTGTGGACCTCAGACTCTATAATCACACTCAGTCCAGTCGTGTAGTGTGGACCTCAGACTCTATAATCACACTCAGTCCAGTCGTGTAGTGTGGACCTCAGACTCTCTATAAACACACTCAGTCCAGTCGTGTAGTGTGGACCTCAGACTCTATAATCACACTCAGTCCAGTCGTGTAGTGTGGACCTCAGACTCTATAATCACACTCAGTCCAGTCGTGTAGTGTGGACCTCAGACTCTCTATAATCACACTCAGTCCAGTCGTGTAGTGTGGACCTCAGACTCTATAATCACACACAGTCCAGTCGTGTAGTGTGGACCTCAGACTCTATAATCACACTCAATCCAGTCGTGTAGTGTGGACCTCAGACTCTATAATCACACTCAGTCCAGTCGTGTAGTGTGGACCTCAGACTCTATAATCACACTCAGTCCAGTCGTGTAGTGTGGACCTCAGACTCTATAATCACACTCAATCCAGTCGTGTAGTGTGGACCTCAGACTCTATAATCACACTCAGTCCAGTCGTGTAGTGTGGACCTCAGACTCTATAATCACACTCAGTCCAGTCGTGTAGTGTGGACCTCAGACTCTATAATCACACTCAGTCCAGTCGTGTAGTGTGGACCTCAGACTCTTTATAATCACACTCAGTCCAGTCGTGTAGTGTGGACCTCAGACTCTATAATCACACTCAGTCCAGTTGTGTAGTGTGGACCTCAGACTCTATAATCACACTCAGTCCAGTCGTGTAGTGTGGACCTCAGACTCTATAATCACACTCAGTCCAGTCGTGTAGTGTGGACCTCAGACTCTATAATCACACTCAGTCCAGTCGTGTAGTGTGGACCTCAGACTCTATAATCACACTCAGTCCAGTCGTGTAGTGTGGACCTCAGACTCTATAATCACACTCAGTCCAGTCGTGTAGTGTGGACCTCAGACTCTATAAACACACTCAGTCCAGTCGTGTAGTGTGGACCTCAGACTCTATAATCACACTCAGTCCAGTCGTGTAGTGTGGACCTCAGACTCTATAATCACACTCAGTCCAGTCGTGTAGTGTGGACCTCAGACTCTATAATCACACTCAGTCCAGTCGTGTAGTGTGGACCTCAGACTCTATAATCACACTCAGTCCAGTCGTGTAGTGTGGACCTCAGACTCTATAATTACACTCAGTCCAGTCGTGTAGTGTGGACCTCAGACTCTCTATAAACACACTCAGTCCAGTCGTGTAGTGTGGACCTCAGACTCTCTATAATCAAACTCAGTCCAGTCGTGTAGTGTGGACCTCAGAGTCTATAATCACACTCAGTCCAGTCGTGTAGTGTGGACCTCAGAGACTCTATAATCAAACTCAGTCCAGTCGTGTAGTGTGGACCTCAGACTCTATAAACACACTCAGTCCAGTCGTGTAGTGTGGACCTCAGACTCTATAAACACACTCAGTCCAGTCGTGTAGTGTGGGCCTCAGACTCTCTAATCAAACTCAGTCCAGTCGTGTAGTGTGGACCTCAGATTCTCTATAATCAAACTCAGTCCGGTCGTGTAGTGTGGACCTCAGACTCTATAAACACACTCAGTCCAGTCGTGTAGTGTGGACCTCAGACTCTATAATCACACTCAATCCAGTCGTGTAGTGTGGACCTCAGACTCTATAATCACACTCAGTCCAGTCGTGTAGTGTGGACCTCAGACTCTATAATCACACTCAGTCCAGTCGTGTAGTGTGGACCTCAGACTCTATAATCACACTCAATCCAGTCGTGTAGTGTGGACCTCAGACTCTATAATCACACTCAGTCCAGTCGTGTAGTGTGGACCTCAGACTCTATAATCACACTCAGTCCAGTCGTGTAGTGTGGACCTCAGACTCTATAATCACACTCAGTCCAGTCGTGTAGTGTGGACCTCAGACTCTTTATAATCACACTCAGTCCAGTCGTGTAGTGTGGACCTCAGACTCTATAATCACACTCAGTCCAGTTGTGTAGTGTGGACCTCAGACTCTATAATCACACTCAGTCCAGTCGTGTAGTGTGGACCTCAGACTCTATAATCACACTCAGTCCAGTCGTGTAGTGTGGACCTCAGACTCTATAATCACACTCAGTCCAGTCGTGTAGTGTGGACCTCAGACTCTATAATCACACTCAGTCCAGTCGTGTAGTGTGGACCTCAGACTCTATAATCACACTCAGTCCAGTCGTGTAGTGTGGACCTCAGACTCTATAAACACACTCAGTCCAGTCGTGTAGTGTGGACCTCAGACTCTATAATCACACTCAGTCCAGTCGTGTAGTGTGGACCTCAGACTCTATAATCACACTCAGTCCAGTCGTGTAGTGTGGACCTCAGACTCTATAATCACACTCAGTCCAGTCGTGTAGTGTGGACCTCAGACTCTATAATCACACTCAGTCCAGTCGTGTAGTGTGGACCTCAGACTCTATAATTACACTCAGTCCAGTCGTGTAGTGTGGACCTCAGACTCTCTATAAACACACTCAGTCCAGTCGTGTAGTGTGGACCTCAGACTCTCTATAATCAAACTCAGTCCAGTCGTGTAGTGTGGACCTCAGAGTCTATAATCACACTCAGTCCAGTCGTGTAGTGTGGACCTCAGAGACTCTATAATCAAACTCAGTCCAGTCGTGTAGTGTGGACCTCAGACTCTATAAACACACTCAGTCCAGTCGTGTAGTGTGGACCTCAGACTCTATAAACACACTCAGTCCAGTCGTGTAGTGTGGGCCTCAGACTCTCTAATCAAACTCAGTCCAGTCGTGTAGTGTGGACCTCAGATTCTCTATAATCAAACTCAGTCCGGTCGTGTAGTGTGGACCTCAGACTCTATAAACACACTCAGTCCAGTCGTGTAGTGTGGGCCTCAGACTCTCTAATCAAACTCAGTCCAGTCGTGTAGTGTGGACCTCAGATTCTCTATAATCAAACTCAGTCCGGTCGTGTAGTGTGGACCTCAGACTCTATAAACACACTCAGTCCAGTCGTGTAGTGTGGGCCTCAGACTCTCTAATCAAACTCAGTCCAGTCGTGTAGTGTGGACCTCAGAGTCTCTATAATCAAACTCAGTCCGGTCGTGTAGTGTGGACCTCAGACTCTATAAACACACTCAGTCCAGTCGTGTAGTGTGGACCTCAGAGACTCTATAATCAAACTCAGTCCGGTCGTGTAGTGTGGACCTCAGACTCTATAAACACACTCAGTCCAGTCGTGTAGTGTGGACCTCACACTCCAGTTATGTGGTGTGGATGTGGACCCTCCTCAATGTTATAAATCTCTCAGTGGACTATAGCCCAGTTTATTAAAAGGCCCCAAGCGCTGTCTCATTCACGGAGAACGCAGTAGTGCAGCCCAGTCGTGCATTAGATATGAGCAGGTTTTAAGAAGTGTTTAAAAATAAACTGGGAGATTCCTTCGTTTCCTTGCTCCCACCTTCTGGCTCCAAACACACAGGAGCCCAGCGCAGGAAGAGCAGAGCAGATATGGAGAACAGCACTGACATGCTCTTTATATGTGGAGCCGCAAAAGGAGGTGTGTTTTATTACAATCTGACTCATATTTACAGAGATACTACCCTGATGAGGAAAAGACTTAAGAAGCTACTTAATGCAAAGGTGCTCATGTGGCTCACCAAATACACCGCGGTCACTATCAGCCTTTTATGAGCTGTATCAACTCGTCCCGCTATAAATGATCCTTTCTTGTCCTGACCCGCACCACGAGCTCGCTTCCTGGGGCATCAACGTGCGTCAGATCACAACACCGTGTTAGAGAACAGTGCAGGAGATCAGTCTGTTCTGTTCTATTCTGACTAAATAAGAAAGAAGCATAGTGCTGACTGATGACAGAGTTTGCTTTTCTTTAGAGGAACAAGAGGAACGTGAAGGAACCTGGCTGCATTGTTTTTGTAGAGGAAAGTCTGTCAGAGTCCTGTGTGTGATGTCCAGCACAAAAGCTGAATTCTGCTCCCTCATGTCAGGTTTATTTTCTAAATAAAATAAACTTTTAAAAGAGAATCAAAATATTACATTTATTTTACAACCATCATTAGACTATTTTATATAAAATATTATTAATTGGTATATTGTGAAAAATACTAACTAAGCCTATTATTATACTCTTTATATCATAATAGTACATAATATATATAATGTAGAAGTGGCATAGTTGAAAAGTGGCCATGAAGTTCCAAACCATAGTTTCAAGACAATCAATTCGTCCTTAATAATCTATAGACAGATCTGTACACACAAAGTCCCTCTATATAGTTTTCACTACACCATATCTTAAACATTGAATTACATGATATGTATAATGCATATTTCTTTCCCTTTTTGTGTCTTGCTGCTCTCTCTCCCTTGGGGCAGTTTGTGAGGCGTGTTTCAGAGCAGCCAACGGTCAAACAAACACACATGAGCAGATCCAGGTACTGCGAAAACCAACGCTTTTACTGAATAATGATAATGAATTAATTACAAAAATCTATAACTTTTATCAAGTGATGAAAGTTTAATTGTTAGAGATTAGGAAATTCTGTGTTTTCTCAGCATTTGAACTTAACTCCTAATGATGATGAAATTAAACACATTCTTTGTGACAACAACATTCTGGCTCATATGTTCCTGCTCCAAAGCTTTCATTTAAATTCAGTATTTATCCTTTGTTTTTGGATCCAGGTGCTGTGATCTACCTGCAGCCCTGCTGCACACATCCACACGTGAACGCACATGCACCTCCTCTCTGTGCCTTGCTCGTTTGTTCTTTTCCTTTCCCTTTTTTTTTACAGTTGGAAGTAACTTGCTTCATATTTCTGCCCTTGGGTCATGCGTGAGTCTGTGGGTTTTGAATAGAAAGGGAAAAAAAAGAGTTGCTGTTACAAGTGCACTGGCTTCAGAAGAAAAACACTCCTACGCAAGCCCATTTTGATAATGTAAGGAGTATTAAGTTAGTAATGAAAAGTAGATTTAGCTACTTTGTTACTCTCTCCCTCTGATCAGCTGGTGGATTTGACCTTTTGTGCATGCTTTGGGTTGATGCAAACATGAGGAGAAAATGCATTGGAACCAGGCACTTTCTTGCTGTGAGGCTGCTAGCAACTCAGCCCCCATGAACCCTCAAATACACTATGTATTATTTAGATGGATTATATAAATGGAAAAAGAAAACATGAGATACAGTATGTATATATGTATGTATGTATACTTGTCCATTTAAAAGTCTTTTCATTTTGACAATTATTTTCCTTACCAAGCTCCTCACATGAGTCAAGGGGCGGGATTTCCTGAAGAGTGACCAATCACTAATCACCAGTATATCTGGTGGGTGCCGCCCCTAATGGCTAAAAGTGTTTCTCAAGCAAGCAGAATTTCACATCCAGTGAGCAGAGGAGTGCGCACACACGCTCTGAGAATTGTGTGTCAGGACTTTTGCATAAATCTACCGCCATAGCCCTGCTTCTAAATTAAACTGCAGTGTAGGTTAGACACAGACTGTTGCAGTTTGCAGCCGACTGTCAGCTCTGTGTAGCGCACCTTTACAATGAAGTGGGGAAGCATTATCTTATTTGTTTCTGTCTGCTCCTTTTCTGCTTATTACATTTATGAACCATTGCCTGAACAGATGGAGCAGAAATGGAAAATAATGCTCACCGACTCTTTCTTCAGAACTCTCAGCCATGTGGTAAGTCTTTGGCATATTATTATACATATCAAAGTCACATTATTTCCAAAGTCTCTCTGCCCATGTTTTTTCATTATGTATAAACCTGAAATCGTGCATGTCACAGCTCTATGTGCCTACTTATGTTTTAGTTTTACACACATTAAAGTGTTTATTTTGCTGATGAGGTGGTGACAACAGATTATGTCAGACACTAATCCATCAGATGTATAGTCTTATTCACTCTAATAATAGACCTAATACTGGTCCTGTTGATTGTTTAATGCAATATTAATTGTACCATTTTTAAAAATTATTTAAGTTGAACCTGTTTTGTTCGTTATTCAACATTATCAAAGTTTGCTATACATGCCTAATCATCTGTAGACTTAAGTCTAAATATTACTGAATAAAAAAAAAAAAAAATATATATATATAATTATCAACGTTTGAGGGCTTGATATTAGTTAAACAAGCTGTATTTGAAATGTTACTGTATGTATTGTAAATGATACAGTATTTTGCATCATGTGTGAAGTGTAGTGTTAAACTGATAAAAGTGTTATGAATATAGCGTTGCGGTAAATGTAAGTGATGAAGGTGTTAAAATGTATTTGTTTTTTCCTTTTCCTGTACAGGCAGACTTCTGTGAATTAGTGGGGCTTCAGCACTATATGGGCGTGATGTACCTCATTACTTTGATTGAGAAAGTAGTTCCATTGTCTGATGAACAAGTCCTCGTGATAGAGGAGTCGTTTGAAGGAGTGGATGTACTTGTGTACCAGCCGCAGCATAAAGCAGATGCCAGTGATCTCAGAAGAGCTGTGGTTTACCTGCATGGAGGAGGCTGGTGTCTAGGCAGTGCTAGTGAGTTACTTTGCAATTAGCTTTAAATGTGGTCAATATTAACCTCTGGTGTTAATTATGATGTTATAAATGATCTGTCTTTAAAGGAATGAGCCCATATGATCTCTTGGCCAGAAAGATCGTAAAGGAGCTAAATGCTGTTGTTCTTTCTGTTGAGTGAGTATTTTGTAATGCATTGCATCAATATATACTGTTATTATATATTATAATATTATATATTATATTCTAATACACACTAAAGTGTCTTAGATAGATGCTCATTTGAACAAATATACAATTACCTGAATGAGCCAACACTTCTCTGATTGTCCTAAGAGTGTAACTTAGTCCCATCAGTCTTAGCTACATATTTAGTTTATTTAGTATTCAGACATTAAAGTAAAATCCAAAACATGAATTTGAAAATGTGTTATCTTTCCAGTTATCGTCTTGCTCCTCCTCACCACTTCCCTGAGCCTTATGAGGATGTATACCGTGTGGTCAAACGTTTCCTCCAGAAGGAGATTCTGGCTCAGTATTCTGTGCACCCAGGGCGTATCGCTGTGTCTGGGGACAGTGCAGGGGGAAACTTGGCAGCTGCAGTCACCCAGCAGGTATTCATTATTATATATATATATATATATATATATATATATATATATATATATATATATATATATATATATATAATACATACACACACGCACATGTGTGCGTGCGCACACACACACACACACACACATACACACACTATACTGTACTCGTACGAAGAGTATTAAAAACTAAGGCTTGATTACCCTTGACCACCCTTTTAAAAAATCATATTACTTTTCTCATTTAAAATAATATACTTCTACTAAAAGTTACGGGTGCGTTTAGTTGAGGAAATAAGTGGAAAAGAAGATTTTGAGAGAAACCCAGGGGAAGAGCAAAATAACAGCCGCAGAAGAGACGTGCACAGATAGAGCCCTGGTGATTACTTTTACCTTTGCGTTGTGTTGTCGTGGTCAACATATGTTGTTTTCAAGACAGCATGTAAGATGTTTAATACACTAATACACATCATTTGGCTGCCTCTCCTCTTTGTCAGCCTCCGCGAGTTCACCCGTGCCCCTCGTCACTTCCCTCAGGGAAGCCAAATGCTGCTGCTTTGCTCCTGTGCAGCGTGAATCTGCTTCATCATTAACAACATAAAGCACAAAATCAAAGACTGTAGGAAGAGTAGTGAATGCATGAAGATGTCCTACCCCAGCTGCTTTTATTCGCTTTCTATTTTTGAACAATCCGCCTCACATTTGAAATGTTATGAACAAAACTGCTTATGAAATATTGTTTATAGATTCAACACCACTGTAATGCATGGCATATTTCGCGATAAAATCAAAATACATGTTCTCATAAAAGCAACATAATACGTCCAGGTAGAAGGACATAATTCATGTTTTAGATAGGACTGATGTCTGAAGCGTCTGTCCAAAGCCCAGTGTGAGGCACCCGACCAGTGTCTGGTGCTAATACATTTTCCAACATCACAAACTATGAAGAACCAGAAGATTTTGGAGACTGACAACCACTCCACCACACACGAGAACCACATAATGCTCTTTAGGAAAGACTGCCGTGTGTACCATTCAGAGGTCGAGTGTCGAGTGGATAGTATGCATGCCATGTGAATGGGCTGCAGTGTCGGGAGTTTGCTGACAATTTGCAGCATCTCCTTCCCCCATCTCATTCCCATTTCATGATGCACTGTTCTGTCCGGTAAAGCATATGGGCCAAAAAAATATTTTTAAAAAAAGAAAGAAAAAGTTATTATTCCTTGGGTAATGTAAGTTATGGTAAGGCCAGAGCTTCAGCTGGGCTTGGGCCTATTGATCCTGCAATGCTGCCGCTGCACGCTTGTTTGGTTCCCCGTCGCCAGGGGCAATTGCTGGCATTTTAAAAAAAACGAGTCCGATTAGGACCAAATTTTAATCAGTTGTTAAACTTTCAAATATGGACCTGTTCATTGTGAGAAAAATTTAAATGGGCACAGTAGCGCCCCTTACAGAGTGACATTTAAATTTACATTGACAGAAAAAAATTTACCCTACAAAAATGTCCAAAATTTTGCACAAAATTCTATTTTGGCATTCCGATCAAAAAAGCCAACCAGACCCATGTCACAATATGTAGCAATAACAGAAGTTTCCCATGTTATCCCAAAGGTAAAATTGCCAAATCTCCCATGCATGGGAAACAATTTTATTTAGTTTTTCTAAAATTCATGATCATTTGTTCAAAATTCCATTTTGGCACCGATCAAAAAAGCCATATGGACTCATGCCGTATTTTGTACTGCGTAGCCGTAGCAATGACAATAACCTCTCATGTTACACTAATGGGAAAATAGCCAAATCTTGAAAATATGCACATTTTTTACACTTTACAAGTGTTACGGTCTCTGTGAATGGGCGCAAAGTTAACTGAGAATTGTGCTAATTTGCACTGGTTATGTACAGCATTGGCCATGTCCAATGTGTTGCGTCTGTTTATTTCTTAGATAACACACACAATGAGGGTGTGTAAAATGCAGAGCGCCCGGTGGCCTGCGAGGGTCGTTAGACCGCTTGCGGCTTTAATTTGACAATTTTTTTCACTGACAATGGCAATAAGCATTTTTTCTGATTCTGATTACCTTGTGCTAACAACCATGTTATGCACATTTCTTCAATCAATTGTTATACTAGAAAGATCACGCAAGATATTTTTTTCACTTTGTTTAAAACATTTTTATTACTCCTTGGCTAATGTTGTGAATATATAAACACCAGCCATTTGTTTGTGCTCTCTACAATTATCTAAATCACATAAATCACACTTTTTATGCCAGTACCAGTCCCGGCCTGTGGGTGTAGCTATTATTAAACACATTAGTCTTGCTGTCATTCTAAATCTTTTGCCTTACTTAGCTTTTGAAGAAATTAGTCTTAGGTCTATAGGAGCAAATATTTCAGGCCTGATACTGCGTGAGCATACAAGCCAATATTTATGTTCACTGAGCCAAGCAGAAGGGCGACAGGGAGAGGGAGTGGTGACATAGAATCAGAGAAGCCAACCCAATCTCTTTCACCAAACAAAAACATAGTTAGGTAAAGAGTTAGCACAAAATAATATTTAGACATCTTCTGGTGCTTCAACTTAAACATAAGTAACAATATTGATCTGAAATGACTAAGTTATAGAAATGGGATATTTGACTTCCTGTTCAAAATTGCAACTGTGAAGCATTTCCTCATAGAAGTCAATAGGTTTTAGAAGTCAAGTGTTTTTATTTTTGAAGAATGAAAAATCACGTTGAATCTTAAATTTTCAAATAAGTACAGGGTTGCGCGGTAAAAACAGACATTTCCAGTACACTCAAGCCTCAGATGCAGGACTATACAAACATGCATGAATCATCCATGAGACAATATGATCACAGATAAGCCAGGGAAAGTAGGCTCAAAGTCCTAATTCCTAATGAATTGATCATCTAACATACAAATTCATCCAGAGCCTGGAGGTGTCTGAAAATGGCATTATAATGACCCTGACCAACCCTCAAAGGAGCTCATACTGCTACACTTCTGCTATGAGGGGCAGATACTCTATTGTCATTCACTGAGCTGTATCAGACTAATCTGATTGTTGTTTTTTTTTGTATAGTTTTTGGTTGTCTTTTTGATTATGGACCACCATTGTGCCTGAAATAAGGTAAATATAATTGAATAACATGTGTTTATTTCTTTACAGTTACTGAATGATCCCGAGCAGCAAGTTTATTTCAAGGCCCAAGGTCTACTGTACCCAGTGATGCAGGCCTTGGACCTCAAGACACCATCATACCAGCAGAACCAGGACATGCCCCTCCTGCCACGGACCCTCATGGTGCGTTTCTGGAGCCAGTACTTCACCAGTGACAAAAAACTGTTTAAGGAAATGATGGCAAACACACATAACAGTCCTGAGTCTTCCACTCTGCTCAAATTTGTCAACTGGAGTGCCTTCTTACCTGAACGATACCAAAACCAGTACAATTACAGTGCACCAGTGGTGATGCAGGCGGATGGTAAGGCCGTACACAAAAGGGGACAATGGCGCTCGATTGCTGATCCCAGAGCGTCCCCCCTGTTGGTTCCAGATTCAGCTCTGCATGCTCTTCCTAAGACCTATGTTCTGACCTGTGAGTTTGATGTCCTGCGAGATGATGGGGTCATGTATGTCACTCGACTGCGCACAGCTGGAGTGGACGTGACACATCAACACTATGAGGGAGGATTCCATGGAGCAATGATGTTTACTGTGTGGCCAACTGACTTCCTGATTGCACATCTAATGACTGACAATTTTGTCTCATGGTTACAACTGAACTTGTAAAAAAGACAATATTTAAATTATTTCATTCCTCTTCTTTTTATTTTTCTATCTTCTATTTTACAAGAAGATTTTTACTCAAGACAAAGGCTTTTGGAAGCTGGTGCAGAGTGTGTGAAGAATGATTACATGTGTAGACTACTGTGATTCATGATGACTGTACATTTGTGAAAAGTAGAAGAAGAACCACATAGTGTTTGACACTTGAATGTAAAAAACCATGTTTATTGACAAAACACCTGAGGGGGAAAAATAGCAGCCATTTATACTATTGTTTTTTTCTTAGGGTCCATCACAAACTTTATCATACTGAGGTATTAAAACCTTGGAAACTTTATTGTTGACAAATGCACTGAACTTTTTTTTTAAGTGTGTTGCTTTTTGCACAAAATACTTTTATGATTTCTATAAATAAATACCGGTACATGTACAATGTTTCAGACGTATGTAAATCATTGTTGATTCTTTGACAATAAACTATTTTCATGAAACATGTCGGTACAAGTGATGCATTTACAATGTGACATTCCATTCAGAACCATTTCAATTGTATAAACCAATCATCAAGAATAACATTTGTCAGACTCTTAAATAAAAGAATACATACATAAAACATACCTTTTGTTGTTGGAGAGACTTAACCTGGTCAACCAGGGCGTTTATGTCATTTTCTTCCTACAATGGAATTCAATCTGGCATTGCTTGTCAGCGCATTCACAGCGGGTGGCAGGATGTTGAATTTGTTGAATCAGAACATTAAAAATGGTGCCTCTGTATGTATTGCTGTTTTTGATGAAAGACACAACAACTGACAAATCTTAAAGCTTTTCCCTTTATTTTGTTACTTTAATATTGTGTGTAGAGGTGTAGGGTGTAGAGTAAACGTGTCACATATGTTTACTCTACACCTGTTAATCCCATCGTGAAATTGCTCTCAAGCAAAGTAGTACCAGGCTGAATTTCTTAGTGGAATATAATAAGAAACTTGTTCTGGTTGGCCAAGCTTAGAAAGAGGAGCTCTGCACATGTACATTTACCATAGTGGGAACTATTCTGACTAAATCCTCTTGTTTGAAGTTTAATAACAGTAACGTGAAATGGATTAAATAATATTTTAAACTGTTCAGATTATACTTACACACTGTAAAGTATGTCCTGTTATGTGGCACTGAGCATGTACTATTATGACATAACTGGATATTTCAGACTTCCTTCAGCCTAATGCTTTTTAAGCCACACATTTTACTCTATACACCCTTTTACTACAAAATACTATTTCCATGCGCATGTCCTCACTTGTACCTTTCATTCTGTTTGTCCTGTCTCTCGTTTCCTGGTGAAACTCACACTGAGAGGACTGACTAGTATTTCATTTGTTTTTCTGACTCTTTCCAGGAAAATTGCCAGTATAAATGAACTGGCACCGGGCTGTGTTATGATCAGCCTTAACCGAGAGAAAGAACCTGGTCTTGTCTGTTATGCTAACTCCATGTGAGTCTAAGTGCTTAAGAGTGTAACCACTCCAAGGCTACTGGCTACATTACTACTGAGAACAGTATTATCTAAAGCCTACACAGGCCACTTAACCTACACAATATGAGAACATGATTTTATTATATTATATTATATTATATAAAAGGTTACAGTTTGGGACTATTTTAAGTTTTTTTACCCAACTTTAAACAGGCCATGTTAAATGGACAGTTTATTGTTGGATATCATAACAGAAAACAGGATGATTTTAAACAGGCATTTATAAAAAAGCCTTTCCTTTCATTTTGTGTCATTCTGTTACTTTGGTTTTAGGTTGGTTCTTGTTGCGGTTTTGTCTTTTTCAGAAGCAGTCTGATCTTTGCAAGCAGCAGCTCTCTGAACTTATCCCCCATGATAAAGTAAAATAACGGGTTTATTACGCTGTGTAAAAAGGCCAAGGGCCGTGTTATGATGTATATCGCCTCTATGTACATTTTGGTGCAGAGCTCCAGGTTTGCCCAGGGCTTTTGAGAAGCAATCCTGATATTCCTCATCACATGGTATGGAGTGTAGAGGACCAGAAAGATCACTGTGGCAGAGGTGGCTACTTTCAGAGGCCGTTTGTAAGAAGTATTTCTTTGTGGTAGAATCCTCTCTTGTACACGAAGCAGAAATGCAATCTTGTAAGAGAATATACAAAGTCCTATTAAAGGCAAAATGTATCCAAAGAAGGTCAGCCCCAGACTGTAGCCTAAATGATCAATATCTCCTTTGAGACTAGCAAAGTCTTTGCAGTGGCTGGAGTTCCTGTTCCGCAGATCCTGGACCATCAATGTGATCATAGGTCCCATTTCAGCATTGACAATGAGCCAGCTCACCCCTGTCACCACGAGGGCTGTGCGCGGCTTCAGGAGGATATGATTCCGGCTTGGATATTTGATCAATAGGAAGCGATCCATGCTCACCCACATCATGAAAAGAATTGACGAATAGAGGTTGACATGCAGGACATAGCGGTTAATTACACAAGCGTAAGGACTGGTTTCTGATTGGGCATGTGAGTAGAGGTGGGTGAGTCGTGGGAATGTGCACAAGAATATAAGGTCGGATACTGCCATGCTGAACAGGTAAATGTTGTAGCTTTGCCATTTGGGCAAACAAACGATGTAACCAAGTATGACTAACACTTTTCCTAAAAAACCCACACAAAATTCAGTAGCATAAAATGGCGACAGGTAATATTTCTCAAGCATGCCATCTATCAGTGTACAGTCCCACATCTGAAAAGGAGGAGACATTATGAACATTTACAACTGTTGTATTTAGTTTAAACATTAAAAAAGTCTTACCCTGCGAGTAGCCTCTGGTGATGTGAAATACGCGTGTTTGGTGCGAGCAGGTGCTGCCACTATCTGTGCAGTGAAAACAGTAAACACTGCAGGTTGTGGGTCTGATGTCTCAATACAACAGGCTGGAAAGGAAAGTGTACCAGAATAAACATCTCATCAGCATCTGCTTCAGAGGAAGTAATGATGAGGTCATTTTGTGGTTAATATGTAACTTTCAGATGGAAATGGTCATTGAATTTTTTGAGCCATTGCCTCTATACTTTTGCATAAAACCATTTGCATAATGTTTTATTAAAGAAATAAAAAGTATATATATATATCTAAAAAAGGTATAAAGTATATCTAAAATAGTATAAAGTATAGAAAAGTATATCAAATATCTTTTGTTATACGCTGGCATTGATTACATATTTACAGCCAAATTTGTGTGACGACTTTAAAAGTACATTCTTTGTATCATGCTACAACCAAAAGGTCGTCTTGATATTGAGAGAAACTACAATATATGTTGATGTACCAAAACATATTCATTTCTCTGTTTCCCTTTCTTTTTTTTATACTACGTTTAATGAAAAATCTGTCCCAACTTTTGGAGCAATAATATGTGATGAGACACAGTGTTGATCTTTGAAACTTGACTCTCTGCTGGTGGGCTTTTGCTAGTTGCGTAACTGATCTGGTCGATGTTAATGCTAATGGAGATTTTGCTGTATATTTTGGCAACACTGCTCGTTATGTTGTCAGTCTTTAGCGAGCACATGATCGGCTGCTGAGAAACATGTGAGACCAAGTCAGGATGAAAGCCTTTTTTTTTACCTTGCCCCGCGGAGAAAAGTAAGCTGTAGTTAATAGAATGTCCTTAAGAAACCCAGGCTGGACTAGTGGTTTGTTTTGTTTTATTAATATGGAATCAAGAGTATAGTCTGCTGCATTCCTGCTCAGTGCCTCTTTGGACTTGGTCTGCAGCAGGTTGTGACATGAAGGTATTGTGATAACTTAATTTGTTTTATTCTTATTTGCTGCCAGTGTAAAAATGGAATGTGAAAAGCACTTTAGAAATTGATTTGTGATATTGCATTATTATCTTCAATCAGTAATGGTTCTAATCTGGCTCCTCTGTTACTCTGCTTCATTTGAATGAAATGTAAGGTCATTGTTTTTTTTCCATTACATGTTGTTTCACCATTACTTTTATCTCTAAAGCCAATGCAATTATGTACAATGAAACACATGATTTGAATAAGCCTTTGCATAATAGCAATAACTCTTCTATAGATGTACGTGAGTGTCCTCTAGTGGTGGAATCATGCAGCACATATTAGCGCCAATAACGTTTTGAAACTAAAAGTAGCTTCTTTATGTTGCCCAGACACTTCTCTTTGTTCCAGGTTTATTTAAATGTGTATGTCCTGATGTTACATTTTAAGCTTGTGAAATTACGTGTAAGAAAGTCCTATGTTTCCAAAGTACTTAGGAATCTGGAAAATGTACTCATCAATCCTCTGTCCCTTTCCCCAACCCTTCTAAGCTAACTGGGAAAAATATATTCTAAGTACAACTGAATACAATACCAGGAATATATATCTACGGCAGACATGTCCAAACTATGGCCCGGGGGCCAAATGCGGCCCTTAGACCAATCTTTGTTAGCCCCCCGGCTTCCTAATATGTTGGTCCAAACAACAAAAAGCTGTACTTTATAGCGTTAAATTTAGAGTTCCAAGTCTTGTTAAAGGTGTGGAGGCATCGAAACTATGTCAAATGCAAAATTTCGAATAATTCGACACATTCAACATTGGCGGGTCGTTTGTGGCCCCCTGCTCCGTACACGTGTCGAAATGTGGCCCTTAGTGAAACAAGTTGGGACAATCCTGATCTACAGTGTTTTGTGCCATAAATGAGCTTTAAACCTGCAACACTAAGCCTGTACACTAGAGGGCACTATATTTCTTCATATTAACATTATACAAGTTCCACAAGTGGCCTTGAAATGAAACCATATTAATGTAGGTCTATTGATTTCAGTTGCTTTTCCTGTTTAATAAAACTTCCAACACTTTTCCCAAATCAATTCACTCAGGCCTAATTTATAAAATCAACTTGAATTACCTCATTTTTGTTAACTATTGCTGCGATGGCTGCCATGCATGTCCCTCCCAATAGCTTACATTGTCCCAGTTTGGGAAGGTGACACACTTAGAGCTTTATCACTTAACCCTGTCCTAATTATCAGCATGGTTCAGTTATAAGAATGGGTTAATTGATACAAAACCAGTGCGGTGTCTGGCCTGGTGAATGTGTGCTATGTGCAAGCAAGTATGAAATTTAGATTTTTATGTTCTCCGGTACATAAAAAAAACTGATTTAGGGTTTGGGTTTGGGTTATTTGCTGCTATATTTTATGCTGTGAAACCATACATTTATGTACAACTATTGGGGATGTGGAACCTGAACCAGTAGCCTATGCTAGTATATGCGTAGTTCCCTGTTCATAGAAAAGGGGGAATTTAGGAGGGAACATAGGTACTGGGGAACAGGGGAATATAGGTATGCACCCCTGAAATTTACTATAAACCAGTGACTATTAAAGTACCAGCTAAGAAAACACTTTGCCTAACACGTATCAACAGATCTAAACCAGGTCTAGGTCAACTTGGGAATCTAAATTAGGGCTAAGCCAGGTCTAAATGAGAACTACACTGTTGCTACAGTAGTTCCAACAAAGAACCAAGAACCAAAATTCCCTCTTCATTTCAGTAAACATAAGAACCTTGCCACAAGTGGTATACGCACCATATTTTGTGAACCACTGAGCAATAGTCTGCAGTGAAGACTACACTGTTTCTACTGTATTTATAATCTTTTCTGTCTATCACTGGGACCAAACCCAGCATTACTTTGGGGCTTGGACTTGGTTGACATGAAAACTATTCACTTTACAAAATTGTGAATAAAATAAACGACCAAACACATGCATAATATCTTTCAACAACGAGAAGAAACTAGAACACAAAAGAAAATGACAAAGCAATACCAAGCAGTTCATGCAAGGCAGGTGCATATCATTACAACCCAGATGCATGTTTTAAACAGTATTCCAGTATGATTGTGTAATACTGATGGAATATAATAGATGCATCTTTTTGTCAGACCTCCCTTACTTGCAAATGGCTCTTAGATCTTGATATCATCGACTTCCTGTCTCGATAGGATCTTCTCCACTTTCCGCCTCAGTGTAATGGTATAGTCTTGTTTTACACATGCTGCTCTATGCTGCGTCAGGCTTTCTCAGCATTACTGATATGATTGCCTCTTCTGCCTACTGGGACGAATAAATTCAAAACCACCATCAGGTCAGCTAACCGTCAAGTAATCGCTACGCTAGTCACTAAAGGCTTTGCCGAGCTTGGACTTCCTGGCCTCTGCAATATGTGTTACTGCGCGGTATTGCTTTGACTTCAGCTTTTCAGCCCTCAAGGTCAGTGGGGCACAAGGATGTCAAGTCATGGCTTTGTGTGCATGTTTTACACATTCTACATACACTCTCTGCCTGAGTTACTGCGTGCCCTCTTGCCCTTCAAGGCTGTAAAATAAATTCACAGGACTTTAAAACGACTAGCAAAAGATCTCCTCGACAAGCAAAAAGAAGAAAAAACACACAGTAAAAAAAACGTTTATTTGGAATGTTCAAACGTTGATTCCCTAAATTAAAGGTGCACTACGTGACTTTTCGAGAGGAGGGGTCAGTCACCTGCTTGTCTCTTTGGAGATGTCAATGCTTTGCCTGGAATATTACACTCTATCCCCATGGTTATAAGCAGGTTAGATCTGTAGAAAGGCTCTTTACTGCCTGTTTTTTCAAAGTTTTCTTAGCAATATCAACACCTGTAATTGTATACATGTTTAGACAGTGATGGGTGGAATATTTGTACTACTATGTAACATATTCCGTTACTTGATTGAATCGGAGTATTAAAATACTTTTACCTTGAGTTGCATCGAATTATAATATGAAAATACGACAGGATTTAAACCGATTAAAGCTTTTTGTTTCTGTTTCACTGTTTGTTATGCGTTGGTTACTGCCTCGGTGCTGTTTGTTAGCATGTTCCCTCCTCCTCCTCTCTCTCTCTTGCTGCTTGCTCCCTCCCTCTACCTGCCCCGTTACCAGGTGCCGCCCAGGCCAGTCCATCCGTCCAGCTCTAATGGCAGTCAGCTGGAGATAAAAGGCTGCTGCCGCCAGAGCTCGGTGGCAAGTGGGGCTTCGAAAGTTTAGTTTTTCTAATTTTTGACTTACATTTTTTGTCATTTGCACATTCTATAGTTTTATATTCTATTTTCACGAACGCTTACCGTTTTCGCCTAGTTTTCGGTTTGTTTGTGCCTAAACTTCCCTTGACCAGCCTTGGCACAAAACACAAGTCTTTTCACAAATCAGAGAAAGAGAAATGACACGCCCTTGCACTCACTATAAGAGCTGCCTTTTCTCACTAATGCTGTGCAGTAGGAAGCTACTACCTGAATACAGTTTCATTTTCAGTAACTTCCCAACACAGTGTATAGATCAGTTATAACCGTAGTACATTCCAGGTGAAGCAACATCTCCATGGAGACGTGCAAGGGATGGACCTTCCACCAGAAGCGTTACACAGTGCAGCTTTTAAATAATTCCTGCACTGTTCTGTAGTCGTTATTAGTAACTCTTTCCTTGGACATTTTTGCATTTCTGGATTACAGGCTTTTTAATGTCTTATCATAGGATTAATTCAGAATTTTGAGGTACATTTTTCTTAAACAGTAGCTTCATGATTCATTTTCACTAGAAAAGTTATTTTCCACTTTAAACTGACATCTGTAACTCAGAGGTTAACAGCTATCGGCAACATCTGTGTGTCATTTGCCTGTTGCGTCCTTGTCAGATTCTCGAAATTGCTGTCGAGCATTTGAGCAGGTGGCAGTTTTCTGTGGAAGAATTGTTTTCCAAGCACTTGCACTTGCACACGCACATGCACACGCACACGCACATGCACACGCACACGCACATGCACGCACTGACTTGCATGCACCTTTGGGCTCGTTCAAATCTTCATGTTCCATTACCAGCTTTTACAGATTTTAAACAGGAGTGGAAATAAGAGAGCTTCTGTTCTCGAGCTTGACTTAATGCCATATTACCAGGGCTGCAGAGGAACTTGAACTGGGACTTGTTATTTACACCATTCGGGCACAAGACCTGACTATAACGCACAGCCATACACTGCCTACAAACTGTGTTGCATTGTGTCCCTCTCATACTTTTTCATTCAAACCATGAGTACTTCTTCAACAGTTGTAGCTTGTCTGTTGGTTTGGAGTACATTGCCCTAACTTCAGGTAAGGTCTGGGGCCACAGAGGATCAGGTGTAGAGCGGATGTCCAATTACATGAAGATTGGCGGTGCAGTCCTAGCTTTGACCTGTGCATGCTGGTGTTGTTGTTCACCCACCATGTCTGCTCCAGAGAGGCTACTGTAGTACAAAAGTAAAAGTACTCTACTAGAATTAAATGTACTTTTTACAGTGGGTACTTTTTACTTGTGCTTCACATCACTAGGAATATATACAAGGACCAAGCCACAACAATGGAATATGAGGGAATGTTTATTGATAATAGTGATGATGACAATAGATATATCGATGATATATCGATGATAGATGGATGATGGATCGATGATATATCGATGATATATCGATGATAGATGGATGATGGATCGATGATATATCGATGATATATCGATGATGGATCGATGATGGATCGATGATAGATCGATGATGGATCGATGATGGATCGATGGGAGTTGGCTGGGTAGAGGCTCAGGATGGCGCTCCGTCTCAGGTGAGCAGCCCAGCCGATTCAGAACCGCCCGAACCCTTCCTTTAGATTTAGATGGTGATGTGTGAAGGTGAAGATGGAGACATGGGGTGGGAGGGTGAGGTCGAGAGAGCAGAGACAATACAGTAGCCTGTAACAATAGGGCTTCTGGGTAATAAGAGGTGTGGTTAAAGAGTGGTTACAGGAGGAGGAGTAAGAAGTTGAGACTACATTTTTTAAATGGACTGAAAATATGTTTTCCCTTATGATTTTAGACCTGGTAAAATGATAAAATAGATTTTGATGTGATACTTTTAGTTTTACTTGAGTATTTATTTGCTCCTGTATCAGTACTTTTATTAATAAAATGGACCACTGCCTTGTAAAGAAAGTGTCTAAAATAGAGCTATGTATCCACAATGCAATCTTATTATCAACCCTCTGGACACCTCGGATGGATTCTGACCAGGAACACTTCAGCAGACTCACCCGCTAGTTCATCCATCACAATTTTGTCCTTTCAAATTACTTTAAAGATATCATTACTAGTATGCCGTAGTAATGACCACATGACAGAATAACAACAATAAGTATCGGTTAGCATGGGCGCTGTAAAAAAAAAATGGTTACTTGAATAGTTTGCATTGTTTTTCATTCAAAATTGCACATTCCAACAAACCAGATGTCAGCTTCCTTGTCACTCATTCCACTGCTCTCATTGGCAGCTCTCACCTGACACTCAAATGTCTTACAAGAGAACACTTCCTTTCGCAATTGTGACATCAGCTGTTCTCTCGCCGCCTTTTAGCATCAACTCCACTTCTTTCTCCTCTCATTTCTGTCCTGTCAGGGCTGGTTTATGTTTCTTTTCCCTCCTCATCATTCTAATTCTCCCGACACCACTGCGTTTTCGCTCCTTCAGTCTCTCAATATGTTTCAGACACAATGAAACACGGTTCAAGTTGAGGTTTTTGTCATCTACAGCATTTGGACCAGTGGCTTGTCATCACTGCCACTGCCTAATTGGTGTCACGCGGCCCCCGGAGACAGGCATTCAGGCACCAGAGAAATTGCAATGCTTCAGGATCACAAAGAAAAGTTAATTGTCAAATCGTGAGTGGTAAGTAAGTAAAATATCAGATCATGTTTGCTCTATTACATAGCAAATCTAAAATGACAAAGTTGGCGCGAAAGACGATCCATAAGATTAGTGAGCGAGGACAGAAAGCTAAGTAGTAGGCCAAGAGTTAAGTTGGTAAAATCAACATAATTTGACGTCTATGGAAGATACACACACATATTGACAGCAGTTTTGATAAATTCATGAGAACGTTACTTGTTCCACCTCTTGGCAAATTGAAGTTTCAAAAACCAATGCTACAATGACAAAACTGGACTGAACGACACAGTTTAACCATTGTAAATTATATGAAAATCTCATTCTCGTGGACCCAATCTCGTTTTGTGTTTTGTCTCATGGAAAGTGTGTCTTGTCCTATCCATATTAGATGTAGTTTAAAGATGCTCTATAGCACTTTTCCTTTAAACCCTCCTATTATCGGCCTTATTATAGAAACTATTTTTCCTCTCATTCCTGATTTCTCCTCCTTCGTTGGTAAATCTCTCTTGCATACCGCGCTCCCCATGCGGTCAATCTGAGTGACGGGGCCGAGTCGTCGTGAACAAAGCAGTCCGCCCTGTATTTTCCTCTGCCTTTCTTTTAGCAGGTCATAAGGTTGAGGTTGGGGCCCCCGGTGACCTCCCAACAATTGTTCTGTCTAATGGGATCTCAGATTGCGGCAGTGCAGATTCAAGCGGGAGTCATATTGGGCTGCTGCTGACTCATTGTCCTTGAGTTATTCTGATGGCGTGGGCATGTGGAGGAGAAAATCTCATTTGTTTTGCAGATGCTGATCAAAATGAGAAACAAGCAGCATAGAATATTTATCCTTTTTGGAATAATTTGCTCTGTGCTTTGTTTGTAAATCGCCATTTTTCATGCTCTGCTTTTTAATGGACATGTGGCTTTGTACATTCATATTAAATAAGCCATTTCCTGTGACAAATTTGGTGGAAATGTTATGTTGATATAGTATGTTAGGCTGAAGATGTGTGGTAACTGTTTCTTCTGCCTCAAAACAAGAAGCTCCTCCCTGTTCTCTTTATCATCACCCTCGATCCAAAGGACACAGGGTATGGTTGTCCTCTTCTTTTGAAATATACCTTAAAATGTTATATCTATCGATTCTCATCCAAACTGGTAGGACTTTTATACATTTTATACCTTTATTTGTCCCACTGAGACATAGCATCTCTTTTTCAGGGGGTCCTAGAGGGGTGGAGCCTATTGCACATGTTTTTAGTGGTATGGGAAACCGGAACACCCTAAGGAAACCTACACAGACACAGGGAGAACATGCAAACTCACTCAGAAAGGCCCCGCCCCGACTTTGCTAACCTCTAAAGATTTGATGCAGATAGTGTGGTGTTAGGATTGAGACGTTAACATGACACAGAAGATTTAAAATCAAGCGACCAATAAAGGTGAGACATATTGTCCAGAGTACGAGTCCCATTTGGTCTATTGTATTACAAATAAGTACAGTTTCTACTCAAGTCCAAAGGTAATCTTTTCCATTTTTAAAATATCAGTTCTGATTTCATTCCACTCCTTGATTGTTGGTTTCGATTGTGTCATTTTTGTTCTAACCTTTTTCCCTGCTGCCAAAAGTATCCATTTATTGTGTCCATTGCAGGAGTTTAGTTGTATAGTTCTGAAATGAAGTGGGATGACACTGCCGGAAACATCTGCAGTTCTCTATTACTCTCAGACCAACATTTCTGAACACTTGATTTTGGCACCACAGCATATGTATCAAGCATAAGTTATACACCAGATTCCCTCACTTCTATCTATTCAAGCTTTGGATTGGCTTGTGATTTAAGCTGAAAGAAAGAAGAGAAGATTTCGTGAAACTATTGCAGATGACTACAGCTTTGATGCGACAGTGCTGAGTCTGAACGTGTAAAAACTTCCGGGCGTTAGATTCATCTTTACAGATTTCTATTGTTTCCTTGTATTTACTTTTCTCATCACCGTGTGTGGCAGAGCTCTAACTGTAGACGTAAGCCTTTTTCACTGCCCTTCTGACTCCACAAACAGCTTTACAACATTCCTAAGGAGGATCTTTGCTTCAGTCCTCAACCTCCACAACCTCTCTGCACAACACATATACTTTGTCGCCTTATAATCTCCGATACCTTACTACTGAGACTTTCCGGAACACCTCCCCCAACAGCCTTGCCCCATAGTCTCACAGCTTAACCTCCTCCCCACAGTGTCGATTCTTTTATCTATTCAGTGTAAACATGCTGTAAGCGAGCATATGGCGGGCCAGATTTGAGTGTTTGGACGAGCAAGCCTGGAGGCAGTAAACACGTCTTAAACTGATGTCTGCTACACTGCACGAGGCGAGGGTGATGTCATACGAGAGAGAGAGGCGTGGGCCAAGTTCAACGTCCTACAAAAGCATGCGTTGTTGTACCGTGAGCGCACACAGCGAGAAAAACAGATGACCAAAAAAAGGCCGGGCCGTATCGACAGAGGCGGCTTTAAGTAAACATCATTAGACGAAGGAGTGTGGCCAGCAGAGCAAAGAATTGAGTTAGCTCTGCAGTCCGCTTTTATCTGCACTCATTAGTTAACAACTCATTTAACTGAAATTTAACTGAAATTAAATCTGTAACAATAAAAAGGTGTAGCTTTCTTAGTGGTGGAGGGTCTGTAGCCTTCATCAGTATGGCAGCATTTCAGCAATAAAATCATCTGTACATGAATAAATGCAAGAAGTGCTGTGCAGTGTTGTTTTATTTAAGATATCTTTATGAACCGCAGGAGTGAATCATTCTGTAAACTTTATCCTTAAAAAAAGAACTGAAGGCTATAGGAATAAAAATGTTTACGCTTTTTTAGAAACTTCTACAATTGAATAGGGTGTAACTCGAAAAAGTTTATTTGAACCATGGATCTGTTATATTATTTGCACAAAGTGGGAATTTTATGTTGGACATTGTGTGCTATTACTTAATTGGGTGTCTTTTGTTTCCTTTTTTTTTATTTTGTTCTCTCTCTGTGTTGTATTCTGTGTTTTCAGTTTTATACATTTAAAAAGTTGAATACTGAGAATACAAAGGGATATTTAGCAAAGACACAGGCCTAAACACCAAATATGTTCCTTCTTCCTTGTATGCCTAATAAACAACTGACACAATTCATACATTTATACATCTTTAATTACTATACGCCTTTAAAACAGACGGGTCGACCCACAGGATTCACACTTTTGATCATAGGTGTGTGTTTCTTGCCTTGATGCTCCTGGAAGATCAGCAACACTGAACATTATGAAACACTGAAAATAAAAGACATAAAACAGCTTCAGTGACTACAGCCTCTCTGAGTCAGTGTGAGCGGATAAAGAGACAGAGCTGGAGTGAAGAGGAAGGGTGTTTAGCAGAGTGGATAACAGGAGGAAGGAAGACCGGACCGTGGTTGGAGAAATAAGGCATGACTTCATTTCCCCCGTCGCTCTTTGTTGACTATTGCCACCTGCCAATCTGTCGGTGTGACATGAACGCCATGCATACATAAAAGCCGGGACTGTACCCAGGAAAATTGCATACATTTCCTTTGAATACACAAACAACAAATGCCTGTCTGCTATTGGTATAGATGAATAATTCAGTAACATTGCAGCAAAACCCCAAACCCATCAGAAGCTGCCTGTAAAATCCACTCTGAAATATTATGTTAACATTGTTTTCGAATGGTTTATGCAGCCATTTGAACGTATGAACATGTGTTTGTATTCGTGGGTGTCAGTTTCCTGCTTATATTTTATATTTTGAACACTTTTGCCATTTCAAAACAGTTTCAGTTGTTGCTGGATTTTTATCACGCTGAAAACCATGGATATTTAATCGTACTTATACCAGTTGAAAATACAAGTCCATTAAAGTGTTAGCTACAAAAACCAAGACAATAGTTCTGTCACGGCCTTAACAGTTTTTATGCTTTCAGGAATCAGGATTAGATCAATATAGTGTTGTTGTGGAGGTTGTGAGTTAATATCTGTAAAATAATAATCACAGTCCATCACATCTTGCTTTTGTTCCTTCTTTTTTGTCCTCTTAAAGCCCCAATGGCAGTATGGGTAGTGTAGTCCCACAATGTGCCTGTCTCAGTGGTGGTGTGCTCCCTGTCAGGATGGTAAAAGGATTGGATATGCTCTGCTAATGCTATTAGTGCTGCAGCGGGGATTACTGTCTCCCAAGGAAAGGCGAAAAGAGTGTGAAATCATAAGACTCATTGTGTTGGAGGTGGGCGTGTGTGCCAGAGATTTACATGTTTCCACGTGGCATCAACGGAGCTGTAAGAAAAGGAATTTGTCCATAGAACTGTAAACGAACAGAGCTGCACGTCTGGCTTTAATGCAAAGTGTAGTGTGAGCTGGTTTTAATTTCATTAGTAGCTCACTGTCCTCGTGGGCTTTGAGTTAATTAGTCTATTAAGCTGGCCAGCTCCAGAACGAACCCATATTTTTAGCTAAAAAGACAGCAATGTCTTGTTTACCCTCGTTTAAAACAGCGTCGAATTTCTTTTCTACAAAGGTTCTTGCCTTAGCTGCTTGTGAATAATAGTACTGATTCCAATATTAGCGTATATTGCGGTGTATATATATATGCTGTCTCTGACCACTGCAGCTTTAGATCAATACAAACAAGAATACTTACCTAAAATAAAGCACAACGTGAGACAACAGCAGCATTGAACACGGACTGTGAGGCTGAATTTCAAGCGATCAGCATTTTCATTCTTTACAGGAACCGTTATATGCGTCTTCTGTCAAGGCCAGAATGAAACGGCTTTATTGAATTTTTCACTTGTAAAGAGTGTGGGACAAACACAAAAGTCACTGCAGTCACCTCATCTATCTGCCTGTTGTAGTTTGCTCTTCCTTTTACGTGTCGGGACCAGAAGAGCTGAAATGTTTGCAGGGAAAGCTTTTGGAAGCTTTTGGATTGAGTGTGTACAGCGCACCACTCACTAACATGTATTATTTTAATCCAACTGAAAATGTGATCCTGTATTGTCAAGGTGCAGCCGCATTTTTGGTCACATTCTGTTAGAGCAATTGCGTTATTATATTGTCACAAGAATGAATAAAGCAGTGCAAATGTACATTTTTCTCACACAGTTTTTAACAGTAACCTCCAGCCAAACATATATGTATTTTTAAGTGTTGACCTGTTGATATTTTGTCCATGGCAATATAGTTCTACTTCAACAAAACAACACTAATGATAATAAATGTGTTTTCATTTGTAATTCTTTAGCCCTAATAGCATAAGTTCTTGCCTTTATTCCCCATATATTCATTATCTCCTGGCATCTTCAACTCCCGATCTCACACCTTTCGGAACGAGCCTCCGGATGATCTTTATGAATATTTACCTGCTGTACATACCAAGGGCAAAGCAAGCACACATTGCTCACCGCTCACTTGATATGTGTGTTTTATAATTCAAGACCGATGCGTTCCTCAAGGCAGGGTCAGGTCAATGGATCAAACCGATGGGCAAATGCAGTTCACTAAGAACCACTGGGACTTTCATTATCGTCGTTCATTGTTTCATTTCGCCTCAGTCCATGCAGTATCTTCTCTCGCGTGTATTGCAGTATATACGCCCTCTCACTGCAGTAGAAGTACACATTTCATATTACGTATTGTAAATGACGAGTAACATGCTGACACAGACGGGCAATTCTGCGGCTCTATTGCACCATTCCGTGTGACTTGAGTTAAAGAGGAATTTTGTTTTTGTACAGCACTTTTCAACAATCACATTATCGTCCCGGCAACAGTGAAACATTCATGTGTGGAATGCAGTGAAGGGTAGTGATGGTGCGTATGGGCAGACAACCACTACATTAGGTGAGCATGTTCGGACAAACGTCTTAGTGGACAATGCTTCATTCACTTTGGTGGTGGTATAAGCTACACCCGGGCTACAACCTGCACCCATCACACCCAAACGTCTTCTGTCACACTCATTCATTCATATTGGCACAGTGGGTGAAGTCCCTTGCTCAAGGATATAACAGCAGTATGCAATTATGCGTAGCAGGTATTGAATACCAAGTTGTGTGCCATATGGAGAGCTTTTCTACTTCTGTCTCTGGGACTGTAAAACCAGGGATTGAAAGTCTAGTATTCCACCTCACATCTCGCTGTAAAAGTGTATGCAAAGTCAAACCACATGTAAGCACAGTTTGACAGTCTGCATTTTAGAAATATTTAAATCTTTCTGTGGTTTTTCCATTGGGTTTGCAGCAGAGCTCTCTTTGTGAAATGTGGCTGATTGTAACAGAGACAGACATCAAGCCCCCGACTCATCCTCCTTTTAACACGTATTTAAAAATAAATGATTATTTCTCTGTCAGATGCACTTTTACAAGGCCCATTCAGCCTGCCACCAGCTAGTCTGACTCAAGTCTCATAGTATTACAGTGCGGCTGCACCAAGACTCTCACTCCAGAGAGAGTACTGCACAAACTGATATTTAGCTCTTCAAATATTTGTGATGCGGCATGTGTTTGCATCAACAATCCAATGCTTTAGAAATACTTTGCCTGAAGCAATGGTAGATAGCACGCAATGCTTTAGCTTTTAGTGCTTTGAGGATGCTTATATAAGTTGAGTGAGGATTATGAATAGGAATCGATTAATTAAATATATTTACAGTGATTACTTGATTCTACTCCTCAGAGGATCCTTTTGCCGACTCAAGGTAGGAATTATACTGATAAACAGCAGAAGAGGTGAAAAAAGTAAACAGGCCATAATAAATACGGCTCGGTAGCTGCGCCATTATTATGCATAAGCCTAATCAATGGTCATTGAGCTTAAGGGCTACTGCAGTGTTGTTAATGAATAGTTCCAATGAGTGGGGCGCCTGAGTGTGTGTGTACGTGTCCTCTGGTTAGTCTTAATGTCTCTAATGAATAGACAAGGCACATGGAGCCTGTGGACACCTGCTGCTGCCATTACTCCCAAAGAGCAGCCTAATCACCTTGGCTTTCCAATCTGGGCAGGTTATTTGCTGTCCCTAAAATCAAGTACTCTTCATTACCTAAAGCCCATGAGGTTTCAGTCATAATTGCAGCTTCTCCCAATGTGTGCATCTTATGATTTCTATTGATTTAATGCATTTTTCTTCCTTTGGGGGCAGCTGTGGAGGATGTTTTGTGGCACAATCCTTGCGCAGCAGAAGAATAATGTAAAGGAGAAAAGCAGCACTGTTTTTCTTGATAAAACTCACCATCACTTTTTTGCTTTAGATCTTTCATTTATTTTTATATATAAGATCAAGCAATTATTTGAACAAGAAATTAAATAAGTGTTCCATTTTTAGTTCCTACCTGTTCCCATGGCTACTGGACACATGATTTTGATGTGTATTTGAGCTGACCTAGTTACTTTGTCAAAAAGGCAGCTGGTGCAGTCAATAAGACGTGCAATCGCCATGGACCGTTGTCGGGTCAAGTGTAAAACTGGTGTGTATGAGGCGGAGAGGCTAGCCGTGTTGGCATTAGCGTGTAGTGTTGTTGCCGTGTACGTCTCAGCTGTGAAGTGCTGATTTACAGGGCCTGAAGGACAGTCATGGCTTTCCTCCCACTCAGTCGCCATGGGATACGGTGAGAGCAGATCTCTTTATCATCCTCGTTCATTCCAGTTTGTTTAGTCTAACCTTGCAATAATGTAAGGCCTTTCATAATGATCAGCGTTAATTAAAGCACATAAATAACAAGATTGTCACTACAAAGAAGGACCCGAGTGTAATAAATAAGTGTCTCTCTAACTCTGAGTCCAAACATCATTTATCTTATTGATCAGTCAAACCACACTTCCTTTGTTACTGCTTTGTTAAGCAATTGCTCTACTCATTTCCCAACCAACAAAAAACAACCACAAAGGCAACTATTTACTTTGTATTCATCTTATGAAACCGGAGACTGAGCAACAGTTGTCAGTCTCATGCAAATGCATCTTTATTGTCTTCTAATTTGGTCACACATTTCAATATATTGTAACAAGAAGCTCTGACAAAAGAACAATCAATAATGTTTCTGTTGTATTTGTCCATTTGAACAGAACCCACAGAGAAAGCCTGAAGAGCTACAAGCGGAGAGGAGCAGGGGGGGAGCAGCGAGGAAGAGACTGTTGCTAGGGCGACCGGAGCCGCGGCAGTCGTCATCATGAAACGTTCTGCATAATGCGTGTGTGTGTGTGCAGTTCGGCCCTCCTCTATCCAGACAGGAGGCGAGGACATCCCCCTCTAACCGCTGTGCCAACGCAAGAGAGGAGAGGAGGAGAGAGGTGAGGAGGAGAGAGAAACCCATAGCCCATAATGCACTGCACGCTGCGGGGCTGAAGTCGTGCACATTCATCAGTTCCCGTTGGCAGTGGAGAGAGGAGAGGAGCTCACTCGGACGGCCCGGACGGAGCGAGCGAGCGACACAGAGCAGTGGGGCAGGTGAGTCGTCCTCTCTCCCGTGTCTGACCGAACGCGCCGACAGACCCGAACGCACTCTGTCCACATGTCTGCGGCCGGCGGAGGGGATGGTGAAGCGTGCGTGCAATGTGCGATCAGCCTTTAATATCGGACGGATTATGATGCTGACAACTTGGCAGCCTGTTGCTCGTCGCGTGGTGCGTTGCGGAGCATGTGTAGTCTTTGTTAGTCTGTGAGTGGAGCTGTTGGTTGACTTTGTGCGGCTTCTCCTCCTGCAGCTCCTCATTTGAATAAACAGCGGATCAGTTTTTGCATAAACTGTTTTGTCACTGTACTGCCTTTAAGAGGGGTTATGCATGTGGAAGTCATGGTGAAATGTTTCAGGAAGTTTCAATTGTTTGCTCGTGAAAAACGGTATTCATAGATGCATAGAATTCTTAAAATGAAATAAATGAAATGAAACAAAGTCACACCTTTAAAAACAAAAACAGAATCCTTGTAAATGTATTGTGTAAATGACATATGCTTAGTGTAGTGGCCAAGGCTATATACATTTAAACAGCATATACTGCCTTTCAAATTTAAATTCCAGTATTGTTGTGTTGAAAAGTACTGCCTTTTATGAAACATTTATACTAAGAGCTGTGAGTCTTAACTCCACATTAGCAATATTTTACGCATTATGCCACTTTTTTGCATGCGTTTGAATGTATGTAACTTCTCCAGTGACAGTGGACCAAGCAGTGAACTTTGTGGTGACTGACTTCTGTGGCTCGTGACCTCATCTTTTGTGCCAGACACAGAACAGGCTGAAAAATGCTGCAATTCAAATGGGTGGGAGTCCTGAACTTTATTACCCTCACTCAAATGAGAGATCGCTCTTCTCCACCCAGAGACTCATAAGTGACATCATATTTTCTCCATGCTTCCCTAAAGTAACACTTCCATCGAAAGAGTCGCAATGAGATCCCTGAGATTGTGTCTGTGCCCTGTCCTTGCTGTGCCGTTGAGAAAATGAAATGCAAATGTGGATCAGACAAAGAAATCTGATGAATATTCAGATTATTCTCAATTTAGCCCAGACTGAGCAGCTCTGTTTGTCCGTGCAGAAATCCACCTGTCAGAACTCAAAAATGGAGATCCTTCGTTATCAATATTGTGACAAAAGCAAAGACTATCCCAGCTGTGTTTAAATTGTAGCCAGTGTTGTGTGGCACTAATTAAGATGCACGTGTATGTTTCCATCTGTATAGGGAAAGAGAGCCTTTCTGAACATGCCTATTCAGTCTGAAGAATCAAACGCAAAATCTTTTTAATTTGTATGACAATGATTACATTTTCCAATTAAAAATATATTTTATCTGACATTTCGAAGCAAATCTCAAAGTGCTAGAGTCAGTTGAAATCACACACAACACAAGATACATAACATACTTTATAATAAAACACAGGTAGAAAAATAAACAATGAGCTTTTCTCAGAGTTAAAAAAAATAAATTAAGTATTTGTGAAGAGAAATGTTATATTGAATGTTGTATGATATATTATATCATATAACACCTTAACAGGCTTCCAGTTGTACTATTGTCACAGATCGATGAGGCTGTTTTTTTTCTTAATGTGAGCCATTCAGTGACTTCACCTCGAATGCTCCTTGTTTGAACAAAGGCCTGCTTCTTGAAGCTGAGAAACTCAGACACGCTCCAGGTTGCCCAGCTGGATTTTCCATTTTGTAAGATCTGTGATATCCTCTGGACGCCTTCTCACTGCATCCAACTCTGACTTTACAGAGCGATGCAGATAAAGTCATGATGAATGGGTAGATTTGATTTTCTCTGTTGTATTATATCAGTTGCTTTTCTGTGAATGGCAGCGGTTTTGCTCACTAACCACTTTGGCACCATTTTGACCACCAAAAACTCGTTCACTAATGTTTTTTTCCTTTTAAGAGTTCAGAAATACATTTTTTTACACATAGCATAATCTTGTTAGGGTTACATTTCGTCTGCGTTCGTTTTTCATTCACTTTAATAGCAGCTCTTTTACAAGTCTTATTTTGCCTCATTGCAGTCTGCACAGTGACACGTGGAGAAAAGCAGCTGACCTTCTTAAGTGTCAATGAGCCCAACACTAAATCTGTCCATGGCATGTGCACCAGAAGTAGATGTCATAATAAGTCTTCCTTCACTTCACACACAGTGGAGATGCAAAGCGTTTGTCTGTAGATTTGATCGAGGGGGTTACAGGCATTTACATAAATATCTCAGTTTAGGAGATGGATTAAAGCACCAAAAACGCCACCTGGGATAGGCCCAGGACCGAAATGAAAGTGAAGGACACGCAGGTTCGTTATTGGCAGACAGACACTTGGTTCAGTTTATACATAATTTAATTGTCTTTTCAGTTAAAATGTATCGTACACAAGATGCATCCACAAATTAGTGTTGGTTAGCTCACATTCACGGAGCCTGTCACGCCAGGTGCAGGACCGCCACATCAGACAGTACAATCACAGGAAATAAAACACAATGAGGGTATCAGAAGAAGAGGCAAGACAAGACAACAGGTCGTCCTCAGTGCCATCGTTCCACGCAGCGGCTCCATTGACCTCCCAGTTACCTATGAACAGTTTTATCAGTTCAACAGCCCCTTTACGTGGCAACACGTACCACTTTCCCGACTCACCACGACTCAATCCACAGGCTTTACGCCAAACAGCCGGGGCATAATGACAGCGGAACCGACCAAACGTGGACGACGAGGTCACTGACAGTGACAGTGGGGCACAGCGAGCCTCCAGACACACAAGCGAGACGTTGCAGGGGTGAGGCCCTAAGAGCGACGGCACTGAAGAAGCCAAAGTAGGTTAAAATGAAATTAAAATAGTCCATTATCAGCATATTTCTACCTCATACCTGAGGACGACGGGAGCCCAACCCTCGGCGCAAACCCGGAAGTGACAGCAGTGTCAAAGGTCAGAGAGTGAGAGCTAGAGGGAGCGCCCTTTTATAGGCGCCCCTGTCGGTAGAAGATGGCAGGCGCGCACTGCAACACATGGAAGACGACAATGGAGACAGAATAATGACACTGACTAAACGCACAAGAGGCAGGGATGAAGAGAGCTTAACATGTTGGTCTTGGAGTGACATGGATGGATAGGATTAAGATGGAGCGCAATGAGCCGGCTCATGTTACATTCTTTGGCGATAGAGTCAGAGAGGCCATATTGAGATGGTCTGAACGTGTCCAGAGAAGGGAAATGGTGAGTAGAATGCTGAATGCTGAGTTTAAAGTGGGCTGCCAAAGTAATCCCTAATATAGTGTGATTTGAATGCTGTATTATGGGCTAGGATTATAGATGGAGAAGAGGAGGCAGAGAAAAGGATGTATGGAGCAGAAAAAAAGCGACAGTACAATGATGTCACCTGTAGGGATGTCACGATTTCAAATGAGTTTATGATTCATTTCTCCCTGTGGCCCTCAGAGGCAACTGTTGTTGTGATTTTGGGCCTTACAAAAATAAATTGATTTGATTTGATTTGATTATTGTGAGAAGAAAGATCGTGATTTTATGATTGTGCACGATTATAGACTCCATTATCAAAGGACTGTGAAATCCTTGATTTACTTTAAACCTCTGTCTAACATGTTGACTAGTGTGCCTTGAGGTTGTGCCAGATGTGTCTAAAAAAGAAATTCCAAATGAAATTAAGACAATTTACAGCTTTGGAGTGTCCTTGACAAACTTCTGATCTAAAAACTAAAGCTAAACAGTCACCATTACTGAAAGAACCATTACAGTGTTATTATTATAGAACTGAAATGACCTTTCTCTTTAAATGTTTTAGTTCTTACTTATATTGTGACTCGTTTAATCACAATTATCCCCAATTATTACTAATTATTATCCCTAATACCAACCTGTCCTTTTTATCCATGTCAGTCCATGAAAACTTTTCTAAGACTCATTTTGAAATTCCAGATGACTGAGGTCTGCGTGGCACTGCATGGACTCAATGAAGAAATAAATAAATATTTATAGAAGCTGGAGATACACATTAGCACACACCGCCACGCTCAGATCTATCAGCGGCGATTTGGAAAGCACGCTGCCAGCGATTTCTCAATCAACACCTCTGCCTCTCACTCCACGCACACAAACCAATGGAGTGCTACATTCCAAACAGCCTGATATATGGCCGCCACAAGCCAGTGATGTGCATCTGAGTCACTTGGTTACACCCACCTGACACACACACACACGCACACACACCCACCTGACACACACACACACGCACACACACCCACCTGACACACACACACACGCACACACACCCACCTGACACACACACACACGCACACACACCCACCTGACACACACACACACGCACACACACACACCTGACACACACACACACGCACACACACACACACCTGACACACACACACGCACACACACACACCTGACACACACGCACACACACACACACACACCTGACACACACACACACACACACACACCTGACACACACACACACACACGCACACACACACACCTGACACACACACACACACACACCTGACACACACGCACACACACACACCTGACACACACACACACACACCTGACACACACACACACACACACACACCTGACACACACACACACGCACACACACACACCTGACACACACACACACACCTGACACACACACCTGACACACCCACACGCACACGCACACACACGCACACACACACTCACGCACACACACCTGACACACACACACACGCACACACACACACCTGACACACACACACACACGCACACACACCTGACACACACACACACTCACGCACACACACGCGCACACACACACGCACACACACCTGACACACACACACACGCACACACACACACCTGACACACACACACACACACACACGCACACACACCTGACACACACACACACACACACACACCTGACACACACACACACACCTAACACACACACACACGCACACACACACACCTGGCACACACACACACGCACACACACACACGCACACACACACACTCACGCACACACACCTGACACACACACACGCGCACACACACACACCTGACACACCTGACACACACACACCTGACACACACACACCTGACACACACACACCTGACACACACACACCTGACACACACACACACGCGCACGCACACACGCACACACACACACACACTCACGCACACACACCTGACACACACACACGCGCACACACACACACCTGACACACCTGACACACACACACCTGACACACACACACCTGACACACACACACCTGACACACACACACACGCGCACGCACACACGCACACACACACACACCTGACACACGGACACACACACACACACACCTGACACACCTGACACACACACACCTGACACACACACACACCTGACACACACACACACACACCTGACGTCCTGTTTGATGGAGTTAGGAACCATGGTAACTGAACTAGGACTCTGGCTGTCCGGCGAGTGGACCAAGCTGGAAAGGGGGAGGATGCAAAAGGCTAATGCTAATGCTAATCCTTGTGTTTGTCCATTGTCAATAAATGCAATCAAACTAGAATCATGTGCCCAGTTATGTGAATTATGCATCTTAATAAATGCTCTATACGGTTCACTATTCTGCTATAGCAGCCTGTACTCTGCATAACATTATGGCTTTAGCTGCTTAAAGCCATTTACATTAGCTTATGTAACTCTGACAGGATAATAGTCAGGTTATAGTCGCTCATATCTTTATCAATAAAAATATTTCAATTTGGGAGTATCCTAGAAATGATAATCAGATGAAATTATGTATGTTCAACAAAAATGTATTAATAGTGTCTTTAAAAATATAAGTCAGGGTTTAACTTTCATTATCAGACAAATGTGAAATGACTGTAAAATAAATCACAAAAGTGCAAAAATATCACCTTAGAACCTTAGTTGAAAGTTTATATCATAACCTTTCATTTTTTGCTTTTAATCAGTTCTGTTGGTTGCATTTTTCTTTTACTATACAAGATACTTAATACTCAAGTTTCGCATATCTCTTCAAAACAACGTTCTTATTACCCACCTCTAATACTCTCAAAGAAACATGCTCATATCTTTCTTGTTTAAACCTTTTAAAACATCAACTTGATCACAGACAAATGGTAACATTATGGAGAGAAAACCCGCATTCACTTCATCTGTCAGTGAACTGTAGTATAGTCTGCTTAGTGTGCACACAGTAGATACACACAAACATATACTGTATTCCTGGATTCACTGGCCAGCTACTTTTGAGATATTTTGGTCTCTTGAGATGTAAACATTGCAAGAAATAGCTTTACTGCTGTAACTTATAATATATTTATTTCACTGGAATTTCCTTATTGTGGGACAAATAAAGGCTTATCCTATCTTATTTATGTACTTCGGGGAGGCACACTACCCGAAACATGATTGATAATTCTATATTTCTATCACTTAAAACCATTTAAATACACCATTAGTAAAAAGCAGAATGGTGATACACTTAAATAGGTTTCAGACATAACCCTTGTTTTATCCGGGCTTGGCACTGGCAGTGTGCATAGTAGTTTTCAATCCCTTGTGGTCATATTTGACATAAAGGAACTGAGTCAATCTATTCCCCTGCTATTGTCTGCCTCACCAAGCACAGTATAAAGGTCGCCGCAACATGAAAAACTCATCCAGACGAAGCGGAGCAGGCGACGCAGAGGTCAGCGTGCATGTATTTTTAAAGCCATCGATTGTGCAAAAACCTGACACATCATCAGAGAGAATTGCGTGTGTGTTTTTTTTTTCTTCTTCTTCCTTCATGGCAGACTGCACGGCTCTCTATGTGGTGCCCTATTTGTTGACACATTATTTTTATCTCAGTCTCCTTTTAAACTCCCCGGCATCTTTCTGATTTGTTTCACACTCGGGTGGGGAAACAAAAAGGACTTCAACTCCTCCTCCTTCCCTCCTTCCCTCTTTTGAATCCACTACTAATTTTATTTACAGCAGCTGGCTTCCTCGTGCCTGTCACTCATGTTTTATATAGCCAGGTAGGTTACTGGACGATGCATGGGGAGGGGGGTTATTGAGGAGGTGGGCAGGTGGGCCTCTTATAAACAACTAGATGTGATTTACAGCCTGCAGACACAGATGGTACAGGGAGAAAAGTGGGCTTTGTGCAGCGCCTGTGCATTGCATTTTTGTTCTCCACTTGCATTTTCACGGTCTGTTTGTCAGCGTTTGTTAGACATCCACATAAATGCAGCAGTGACTTTTGAAATTTAACAACATTACAGGAGTTTGCAAGAGATCCAAGCTCCGAAACGTGAACTTCTGTGGATAAATTACGTCTGACATGTTTAGCTGTGCGACCTTATATGGAAGCTGGTATGTGTGAATACAATAGATCAAGAAGGAAAAGAGAGAGAAAGGGAGTGAGGGGATGGCAAGGAGGTAGAGAAAAAAGGAAGAAAGGGAGGCAGGGCTGAAGGAAAGAGGAGGAACCAGGAGAGGACAGTGACGGAGAGAGAACCGGAGAGCATGTGCTTTTCACTTTCCTTCAGCAGCACTCAGATGAGCCCATGCACAGATACAGTAAGTCTCTGCTTTTGCCTGCGTGTGTGACTCTGTTTGGACTAGACTTGAGTTCTCGTGTTTGGTTTCGCCTTATCGCTTTCCGACTTTCTCATTACCATCTGTTTGGAGAACTTACAGTATATATGGTGCTTGTGTGTGTGTGTGTGTGTGTGTATGCAGATGGCCTGCACACTTCACTGGCAATGCATGGTGGTTGGAGACTTTAATGTGGAAAAGAGCTGAGCAGACGGATGAATGGTTAGTGCCTAATGTTCCGCGGGGTAGTCAGCGACACACTGTGTGGCAGGCTGATGTCAGTGTTCCTCCCCTTGTTTCTTTTGGAGCTCTTTTGACATTACAGCGCGAGGTAAATAAGTGGGCACATGTTCAGATGGATGATTGAAAACACAAACATACATTCGTAATGGGCAGACTTGTGAGCAGACGTCCCTCTCCCTGTATTATGACAAGTCTAGTGTTTACACCAGTCTGGCCTCAGGAAATGATTCACCTCCTGCACTGACCTGGGCGGCTGCACTAACACCGGGGAACACAGCGCACCTCAGTCCAAACAAAAGTCACAAACTGTCCTGTGTATTTGTTTAAATCAGTCAAATTATATAGTATTGAAATCTACAGCAGAGCAAAATAGAGGCAACATTTTCCTGGAATGAAGAACGAGCTAGAGAAAACCTTTCTACATGAATGATATCCAGCAGAGGCCAGCCATGGGTTACAATGTACAATTTATTTCCATGATTTAATGCACTAAGAGATTGTGGCATTGAATGTAAATATTATCTGACCCTTATAATTAGAAGCCGAACGAGGAGATTTATTGTCTAATTGAGATTTACTCATGACAATAATAATGCAATCAATCAATACCGCCCTGAGAGTGTGCCTTAAATACATTCTACAGTCTGAAGCCAGTACGGCTCAAATGTGGAGAATGATTGTACTTGCTGAAAAGAAACAGTGGTTTTCTTTGTAATTATTCAATAAAGTTGTTGGTTTTAGTCAAGGCAAATTTCTTTGTTAAAGTCTTTAATATTGTCTTACAATTGCCTTTGATTGGAGACTTCCACAATGGCATGGGGAAAAAAACAAGAACCATCACTTTGTGATATGTTCTTTCTTACAATTTGAAAAGATAAAGGATAATATCTTTACATAGAGGGACAAATTTAAATTCATATTTCATTTTGAACGGACTATATCCAGCAGCTGCAGCAGCAGCACATCTGTGTTTGTCTTAATGCAGCTTTCTGTCTGGGTTTTTCTAACTCACATATTTTCTTTGGTGCTTTGAAACAGCTCCTCTGCAGATCAGAGCCTGCAGTTCTACAAGGTCATTAGAGTATAGAACAGATAGAGCGCAAAAGCACTCCAATACATACTGAATCTAGCAGCGCACGAGCTAGACTAAAAAACACTAACAAGATAGACTCCCACCCAGGAGAAACGCAAGACCCTTTGCATTATACGAGCTGTCTTTCTGTGTATTTATACAAAGGCGATATATGTGTCCTCTTTTCTCTTGCCGCCTCCTCCCTTTAACTAATGTGTCCTTTGGAAATGATGTCATCTCTGTGCTGTCCTCAGCAGGCACGGGCTGGTGTGAGGAATGCAGATGAGCTATGTTAGTGTGTGTATGTGTAAAAACATCAGCACATCCTGATTTACATTAGTTCATTATTAAGAAAAGAAGCAGCATCTACTGATCAAGGTGATGGCAGTGGAACGTATATATATACATAATCATCTACTCTTCTTGTTTAAGCATAAAAAAACGTCTGGTTTGTTAAATCAACAAATCATCTTTAGACTTTTAGACTTAGATTACATTATTACAACTGCATGTTTGTACTAGCATGTTCGGGGCAAGCTAGCTTTTGTTTTCTTCAACCATACTGCTACTAGATCTTGTGCTAACACCAAATCTGGATGAGGGAATGCCAGACTGATAGAAAGTGAACTGTATAATGCTGTATTATAAGATGCCAAAGTGCTCCCTTTAACGGCCAATAACAATACAAACGCGTGTTCTTTAAGACCTTCTTTGACAGTCCTGGTCCTCTGCTAGTCCTGATTTAGTCATTGTCTTGCTTATTCCAATATTCACAATTTCTTGGTAATGTTTTGTTCCTATACTGTGCAGCCCTGGTGGACAGTCAGTGTTGGTATGGTCCTCTGAGGCAATTTGGGGAGTGGTGAAATCACGGGGAGTCGGTCAATGGCGTATGATTGCTGTTTTCCCTTCAGTCTGCAAAGCTGTCACAGGACTAATGCACAGTAGTGGGAGATGTAATCTATAGTAAATACACTTGGCTCCATGAGGGGAACCAAGTGTGATTTCCTCAGATTAAGGTGTCAAACTGAATCACTGGTCACAGACAGCTGAGGAGGACAGATTATCCTCCTTTGGACCAAAAGTCACTGTGGTGTTCATTGCCAGATACTTCATGCGGGGACATAGGAAAATGAATTTTCCTCTGGGAGACATCCACTTCTTTGGTATTTCCTGAGGTGATCTAAAATGCTGCAAACAGAGGAATGAAAAGAATGCTCTTAACCCGGATGATAGTGTAAGAATGTTGAGATTATTCAATGCCTGATGATTTCCTTTTAAGGCGTTATTGACTTTGTCCTTGGAAATTGAAAGCGTAAGTTGGGTAAAACCTATGCCAAATCATAATTCATGTTATTGGTATTTAGAACATTGCTGTGCTATTCCTTCTACAACAAATACAATGTATTATCCAATAAAAAAATATGTGCAGGGACAAAAAACTGTAAACAAATAAGTAAACTGAAGTGTTTCCCTCTTAAAGGCTGGATAAACCACTACACATGTGCAGTCATTTAAAGAATGCAATTGATTATACTTGTAATAAGTTGTGAGTGATACGTTTAATAATAGTACACCATAATGTATTTGGATTGGAAAGCTGTAGAACAATCTCGTTCTCATAATCAACATTGCCCCAACTTTATTGCCCATAAATAATTTCGATCCGTCTGCCTGTTTATACGTCAGTCTGACACCTCCTTCTCATTACATGCTGTACATCCTCAAGCTGTCTGTCACTGGGACGTGTAACCTGTATCTACCCTCCTGTCCACCTGTCTCCCCATCAGCCTGCCAATTTGTCTTCCCAAACCCCGCCTCTGGCCTTCACCTGCCTGCTTTTACATGACCAGTGTCTGTCTGGCGTGTCGGAATAAAAAGCTTCTCTTCCTTTTTCATGTTTGATAATGGCACTTGGTTTGAAATGCCACGTGCACAGGAGCGCTGGGCGGACTACTTTTTCATCTACCGCTGTATTACATCTCTATCCCTGACATGTCTCCCCTCTCTCACTCACTCTTTCGCTCCTGTCTGTCGGTCCCTTGTTCGCTTATTGTCGATGTTTTTCCACTCTTCCCAGCCCTTCCCCGTACACACTCTCGCACCTCCTCCATTGCTATTCCTGAGAGGAGCAGCCCGGTCTGGCAGTAGCTTGGTTTATGTCCATGAACTCAGTGACATCCCCTGCTGCATTACACCACAGTGGCACCACCAGAATCCAGGTAGAGACACGGAGACGAGATAGCGTTTCAAAAGCCGGTGAAAATCATTTCATCAAGCTGACAACCCAACTGGATGTAATTACTGGCCGGATTAGCATGCACAAATGAATCCCCCTGTCATAAATGCAAACATATATTATCTCAACTCCCTGCAGACGTCGCCTATAACTGGTTCTCCTCCTGTCCGTATGTGTACGCAGGGCTGTTTAAACACTTGCGCTGATAGCACGGAGCAGACGACAGCTTGCACATGTGCCACTTGACTGCCCCTGTTGTCTCCCCCCTCCTCCCGCTGTTTGTCTTAGCGCCCAAGAAGCCGGACGTATACATCGTGCTATAGTTGCTTATATGCAGGAGCAGGAAGTGCGCGCGGTGAATGTGATGGTGCAAATGCATACGTAAGATGAATGCAAAATGCTACCGACTAGTATTCCAGCTGACCTTCCAGTACAGTGTTGTATCTAAAAGTGCTGTCTCATAGTTTGCGGTCAATGCTAATGCCCAGTATCAGTATGAGTTATGCAAGGAAGTCTAAGATTACCATGTCTGTAATGGGCACTCAGCTCCAAAAATATCGGATCAGATTTCTGAACTTGCCAGGATGTGTTCAAGAAGCTGATTTTCTCTCATGTATGAATTGATGATATTTAGTTTTATATCTAAATTATTTAAAGTAGACATATAATGCATGATTGCTTATATGGAGTGACAAAGCATTAAGGGATTTATTTCTGTGCTTTTGAACTAGAAATACATTTTTAGATGAATATTGTGGTTTCCAATGAACAAGATGTAGACTAATTATCTACCAAGCAAAAAAAAAGCATTGTATGTCTTCTTTAAACATTATAACAGTAATTTGAATACTTGTCACAGCAAAGACAGGACTACAAAATTGAAAGATAAAAATAAAACATTATCGGCTAATGCAATGGCCGCATAGTTATTGCCTTCCAGGTTTATGTCCATATTTTATGGCCTATAAAAGAGACAGGAGGTCTTTGCACCAAGTCACGCCTCACATTGCGTATACTATCTTACTTTCTGTGAGTATTTATGCTTTACCCATATTGGAATGTTGTTGTTTTTTAAATTGCCTAACTAATCCTTAAAGAGTTTTTTAGCTGGCCACTCATTAATATTCCCCTTTTGTTTTCCCTAAATAACAGCCATTACAAGATGATTTAAAGTAACTGTATTGTTGCTTTTGTTCTAATTCCATTTAAATTGAAGCTAATCCATGTAGTATTTTTCATGGTGTCTGATCTTTATACTGTAAGTACCTGTATAATATTTGTTATTTATACAATAGAAAGTGTGGGTTATAAAGTGAAACATCTTATTTTTAAAGAGCTAACTTGTCTTTTATGTAATTTACCTGTATATCAGTGAACCATGATGCCAGGCCTGACACCACTAAGCACTTTGTCCTTGCTTTAAACAGACATTTCTGGTTGCTGTGGAGATGATGACCTTGCAGCACATTAGCGTGCTACTGCAGCATAAGGTGTTGTGTGAACAAGGAACAAAAGCGGAGATAGAGCTAGTAGAAGAGATATGAGGGGGAAGCTCCAGACCAGTAAAATCTGGACAGTTACTATTAAAAGACAAGGCACATTCACCTAGTTGTTTGAGACACAGCAGAGTGGGGAGTCTGCAGAAGCAGATTTTTAGAAAGAAAGCAGAAGGAACAAAGGAGAATTGAACCAGCGTGGCAAATTAAACTGCTGCATCAGTGCATGACGAATTATGTTTATTATGTCATATTTGAGCCTGTCACATGATCACTATCTCGAAAGAATATTTTTTGGAATGTTTATTTTATGTGCCATATCTTGTCCCTCACTAGTGACTAGTGACAACATCTTTGACTCAATAATGATACTTAAGTAACTACTTAAAGGTGCACTTCATAACTTTTGTCTTGGACCGCCCCCTTCTTATCTCCATGAAGAGTCAATAGTATGATATTAAACATGCAACTATCTATCTCTACTCTCTCCACTAGTCCAAGTTACTGGTCAGATCTGTGGAGAGGCGAGCCCGCTGACGGAAAGAGTGCATGTTTTCCAATGAAACACCTATAACTGGATGTATGGGAGTTTAATGCTATACTGTGGACAAATCCAGGCAAAGCAATCATATTTCCATTAAGACAAGCAGGTGGCAGACCTCACCAGAAACATTTTCATTCTGCTATGTATATATTCTAGCTTGTGTTTTTGTGATATGGTTCATTTAACACCCACCGCTTCTGATCAAGGATGTTTTGAGGTCAAGCTACAAAGACATGCTGTATATTGTTGGAAAGTTTTGTTTTTTTTTCTCACAAAAAGTTTATTGCATTCATTTCATGCCACTGTGTAACCTAAAAGGGCAATATATTCAGCACTACAATTATGATGTTCTTGCCTTTATTCAATTCAATCATGGCAAGTACTCCCTGTTTCCAAAAAAACATCAAAATGCAAATTTTAATAGCGTAAAACAAAAAGTACCAAATGAGCTAAATTAAATAATGATAAGAAAGGATTCCTTGGTATTTCTATGTTTTCCAACTTTTCCTCTTCAAAATGAGCCTATTCTCCGCCATTGTGCCCTTGCATTGTGAATAGGCCCCAAAAAGATAGCTCTGAAGTTAACTCGCTCATCAGCTTTAGCAGTTTTTGGCAATGTTTTTCTACTAAATAACAGCCAGTCTTATGATTTAACATAAAACAGCACTAAACTCATAAAAGCTTCAAAAAGATGTGTCAAACTCCCAGGTAAAGCCCCAGGAGGCGCAGGGGAAGTGGTGCACAATGGATGAGCTAATACATTTGCTTAGACATTTACATTTAAGCACTTGGAAGAGAAATGGCGGAATAAGGTGGTATATACCATGTCCTAATTCAAGTTTTGTCAGAATGTGTTGAAACTTTAGCAGGTAATTTGACAAGTTTGAAGAAATACGTTTGTGTTAGTTGCATTTGGCACTTTTGGATACATTAGGGCACTATTATGCAATTCTAAGCGAAAATACATTATAAAAACCACGGTTTTAAGAAACTTGGAACCAGAGCTCTGAAATTTCACAAAGCTTTTGTTGACCAGAAGGACAATAACTGTAGTGGATTTAGAGTGTTTACTATGAAGTATGTCTGCTAGAGCAATTTGAAATCTAACATTATTTTGTAATCAAATATCAATATTTTGAATATAATAGCATTAGCTTTGCCTGTGCACCACTTACCTTGCTTTGCATATTATAAAAAGTAGATATGATGTATAACACATGTATTTTGGTCAAAGTATACCAAGTTTTGAAAATTCCAATTGAAAGACTAGGTGAGGATGGGCAAAAATAGGTGGGACTTAACAGGTTAATGGAATAATGGCATAAAAAAACATTAATATTATGGATTAATGTATGATTTTCTGCAATTAAATGTCACACTTCAAACCGTGTTATCATGACAGGCCTAGTTGTTGGAGCACTATGCACACTTTTACCCCCTGTCTCTCAACGGCTCAACGGCTAATTACCCTTGCCAACCTGCTATCAGTCTTCCTCCAGTGCCTTCCTCTTTCTTGTCACCACTTCTTCATGGCTTTATTTGTGTACCACAGTTTCCTTGTTGGTCCTTACAGTGGCAGTCCAGGTCATAAGTGATATGCTGGTCACTCAGCCATTGATGTAATATGAGGCTTCCAGACATCTGCTTTTTGCTGCAGCAGTTAGTGCCCTTTAACCTTTTGTGTTACCAACGTCCTTCTCTTCCTCTTTTGCATCATTGCTTTATTTTATGTACGCTATATATTTGTAGGTGAGTTTTGTTTCTTATAACCAAAAGCCTCATATGCTGTTTTTTTCTAATTAGTTGTAGCCACTGCGCTAGAAATACATAGCAAATATCACAGATCTTCACCACTAAACACTAATGCAGTTATACAATTATATATTAGGCCTTTTTTCAATTCAAGCAAAGTTTCAAAGGCGCTTTGTGTGTCCCAAATAGAGTTTTAAATAACTGATCCTGCTCACAACTTTCCAACAAACATGCTAATAAACCAACCAACAAACTAATGCACACAATTGTCACATTCATATCATGTATCTACCTGCGTTGCATCAATGAAATTTCCCCATGTGGGACAATAAAGGAATATCTTATCTTATCTTATTCAAGTTCAAACTGCCCTTTACTTCTCACAAAACTATAAAGAGTATGTGCCTTTATATATGCATTGCCTGCGATCATGTTTCTGTTGTTTTTGTCCTATTATTGCAGGGACTTTTCCCAAACCCTGTGAGGTTCCACTGAGCATGAGCTAATCCAGACTGCAAACAAGTGCCTGTTTTAGCCGACACATTAGCACTCGCTTATGTGGCTTATTTTAAACGAGGAGTTACTTGAACCCTGGTTATGCAGCTGCCGTTACGTATAGTGGGATATTTAACTATGCCTCCTTTCTTCTTCGTGTATGTGTGCATATGAGTGTGTGTGTGGGTCGTGAAGTCGGGGGCTCATAATGTGCCACGGCCTCGCTCCTCTCCTACTTATTACCTTGGCGAGTTGATCGGATGGTGTAATAATATCTCCAGCCCCTGGCAACGGGAAATGGCCACATCCATTATTCACACATGCTAAGATGCTTATTGATGACTCCTTTATTTATATACTATCTTTCTCCAAAGCCTCAATTTTCTAACCCCGTTTATTCTTTTTTTTTCTTCTTTTTTTTCCCCCCAAGAGAAAATACAGACAGAATTATCACTTTCTGACCTATCACCTTTGTGGCTGTTTTGCTGCCTCAATTGATGTAATGTATGTATTTGTATTATTCAACTGTCTACTAATGCATTTATGTGCTTGGGTGATGAGAAGTTGGGGTCCCGAGCGTTTTCTTTCATGTTTCTTTTATCGCTGAAAAATCGGTAGGACGTGACGTTGTTAGCCGACAGTAAACGCTTAAATGTAGTAATGTTAAGTCGAAGAGCTCAAATGTTTAAGATAAATTGACGAATCAGCACATTTTTGTTTATCTCCGCACAGCAGGCAACGTATATAGACTTGATGCACTCTATATGTGTTGAATCACTTTAATCATTACACCTATAACGATACATTTATATTGAGAACACGTATAAAGTGGGGTTCACACAGTAAAAGAGATGACCTCCCTGAAGTCTTTGTACCTCCGTTACAGACTGTGGCTGCCTTGGTTTCTTGTTTTACACCTATGGTCTACCCGGAATATCATGTTGGATGTGTGAAAGTAGTTCACCCCAGATGTGACTGGACCAGATGGGAGACAGGAGCATGACACAGAAGCAATCCCTGTTTGACCAAAAGACTATTTTTACCTCTTTCTTCTTCCGCCTCACCTTCTTTTCATCATGGCTCGTTTCTTCCGTGAAAAGCCCTTTTTCAAACACTTTTTCTACAGCTGGCGCAGTGTTAAAAGCAAATCCATAATTTTCCACCGTATTTAGTCTGGCCTTGAACAAAAATATCTGATCGTGAATAATACATTTACACTTTACATTTTGTTCACATGTACTTTGGTATTTGATGATGTTTAGGAGCTAATACAGCTGTAGAATGGGCAGAGTGAGGAGGGTTGACAGGTGCTGAGCCTGGCTGCCTCTCCCTAGGCAGTGATGGAGCGATGGTCAGATCTGTGTCTTGTCTCTCACCTGGCCCCCCGCCAAGTGACGCCAGACTTACAGCAAACTGATTGGCCATTTACCATCTCGCCAGGCCTCACAGATCAACAAACCAGTTCAAAAACACTTGCTCATTTAGGCTTTAAATCCACAAAAATCAGAGTTATGCACACACATTCAGAGAGCAAAAAGTATGTAACATTAACTGTAGTACTTTAGATTCCATCACATTTAAAATATGGTAGGTTTAGCTTATTTACACCTCACTCAAACTTTGGCACTGCTTCTTCATGAGGCCTTTTTTTCCTTTTGCCTTGATCGCTCTCTTTTCCTCACTGTCTTCCCCTTAAATAAATTGTCCACGGCTGAGAGCTCGAGTGCTACTGTTAGCGATATTGTGTTTGATTTGATTTTCCAGCTGAGATACTGGCAGTCTGTGTGAGGGCCACAGTGGGGAGGGAGGCGGAGAATGTTTGGGAGCAGTTTGAATGAAAAAGTCAGTCTGATGGAGTTCTTTTACAAATTCAAATATGTATTTTGAGGCGTGCTCCACTGACACCGTTCATGTATTTCTTTTTTTTCCCCCACAGAGAGAAGTGCCTTTGTCTGGCTGAGCCCGGCGGTGTGGCCCTCCTGAAGCCGCCCCTGCCTCTGTGCCTGGACCCAATCTCCGGCCAAACCAGGAGAACCCAGGCTGCCAGCTTCAGCCGTTGAGACAGTGTTTTAACAATCTGTTGGCCGTCCCGCTCTCCATTTATGCCACTCAGCCCTCGTCTGTGGAAACTAGCACTCCTCCCTCAGCACCCAGCCTAATACGAAAGGCTTTTATTAGCTCCTGTGAGAGGAACAACTTCTCTTCACTGACCAGCCTCCCTAACTCTCTTTTCTCAAAATCTTTTCATCATGGACCAGTCTAATCGATAACAACCTTCGCCATTCATTTCATCAGACGGTTGATCTTTGGCTGTAGAGAAACTTTGCATGCTCGTTGAAGGTAGTTGAAGAAATCGAGATTGAGGCTGCAGAGTAACCGCGTGGCTGTCCCCGGCACAGGCCCAGGGTGACGGGCACTCACTACACCGTCATACCCCTGGCATGGGTCGCGGGTGGTAGGCGAGCCCGAGGCCTAACCGGCTTCAGTCCAGTCGCGCACCGGGGGACAAAACCATCTCAAAAACCAGCCCATGTCATTTCCTTATCCCATCTCACTTGTCCCAGTGTCTTTCGAAGCATACACACAGATATCTCTTACGCTCAATCGACCCGGCCTGCCCGCTCCAAAATGGCGGTGAACGTGACACCCATCAGGGACACAAAATGGCTGACGTTGGAGGTCTGTCGGGAGTTCCAGCGAGGGACGTGTTCGCGGCTGGACAGCGAGTGCAAGTTTGCCCACCCGGCCAAAAGCTGTCAGGTGGAGAACGGCAGAGTCATCGCCTGCTTTGACTCCCTCAAGGTGAGCCTGACACGCACCTGTGACTTTCATTCAGCGTGTCTTTTTCCTGCTCACAATATGCAGCACTGATAGCCATTGTTTGAAATGACATCTCTTTCAGGTCATTCAGTGGCCACGCAATAGCTGTTTTTATGACACAACTGTGGATGGTTATGCGTAATGGTAACTGGAAACCACAACAAGGAGTTGAAAACATATCTGTAAATAGTTTGGGGATTAGCGGGGCATGTGTTTGTGTGTGCTCAGATGAACTTAAAATGACTATCACATCTGTTGTGGAGACTGAGGGGCCAAACCTGTGCGATCACATCAACAGGCCAAAGAAGTAGGGCACTGTGGGGATGTCACATTTGTATTGAAGCGGGTATATGTGTGTGTGTGTGTGTTATTTTGAGGCCATGCAGCGCAGCGGGGAGTTCTCAGAAGACCCTGTAATTTACTTTCTATTTCTACCCTGGCACCAAGACAACACACTCCCACCAAGCAGCTCCTCAGTCCATAAGAGCAGAGGGGGAAGAGCATGAAACAGTAGGAAGACTAGGAAATATACTGGACTAGTCACAGCAATTTGTACTAAGGACTCATCAAACATTTTAGACCAATAACCACGGCTAACTACTGTAATAAATGAGATCCAAACGCATGTGCTCACTGTTTCACAGGGGAGCTCTGATCAATTTAAATACACCGTAAAGAGTTTCCACACACACACAAAGTGACAACAGCACCGCAATACCATGAAACCGATCGTTTTCAGTGGCGCAGGCACCACACCGCTGACAGCAGCCCAGCGATCGCCATGGCAGCCAAAGTTCAATAGTGCTGCAAGCTGTGGCACACTTCCACTCGTCCAATAGAAATAAGGAAACCCAGCCGCCAGTCAGGCAAAAAATGATGTGTACATATTAAATAGAATGTAGCACAAGCTTCGGCTTTGTCAAACTGTGTTTTTACAGGCATGGTTTGTTTTCCCTCATTTATTTTGTGGACTCACACTAGTCACATCCATTGAGACAAGAATGTGCATGTGATTGGGGCTTAGCAAGAATGATTGGGATGAATGGACTTAAAGACGTTTGAAGATCTTGGCCGGAGGAAATGCATAACTCTGCACTTTGGCCCGTTTCAATGACAAACGGATGAGCAAAGGAATAGGTTGGATACACTTACGCCAGATCCCATTTGTATATTCAGTAGAGTTCAGTGGGTCAAATGTGCGTGCAAAGCCTATGAGACAAAAATGCTTATATGTTTTTTATTGTATTTTTTTGGCTCCTGCTGTGTGTGCCGAGCAGGAATTGGCATATCATTTGACATATTGCACAAATCTTGGAGCAGCATTTGAGCTCCCTGTGTTTTTGTTCTTGTGGCTGGAATGTGTTGGATACAGACATATCAGTGCAGTAAATCTTGGTTGTTTTGGCTCAAGTGGACTGTCTGCTGCTGCGCACATGTCCTGCAATTTGTCCCCTGCCTATCTGATTGGCAGCGTGCAGTGTGATTTATTGTAAGTATAGAGCGGCGGGAAGAAGTCAGTCAAGCCGATCCAAAGCCCGACTGCTGCTGGGATCCCTCGGTTGAAACTCTGGTGCGTGTTATTCCCTGTTCTGAGCTGCTTGGACAGAGAGCTTACAGGCAGGTACAGCCAGGTGAGCCAGGATTGAATGGGCGCCTGAGCATTGTGGAGGTCATGGAGACATCGTGAGCCTGAGCTGCTTTGGGGAGGTTAGGGGGAATGTGCATGGAAGCGTAGCCCATCCCTGCTCTGCGCTGGGGCATTCCACAGTCTACCTCCCTCCCCTGCCTCCGTGACAGAATGATAGATCTGCTTTATCCGCGGATGAATTTGTAACACACAGCCAGGCTTGGGGAGAGAGGGCAAGGGGATAGAAAAGGACGGACAGGTGGATGTGGGAAGGAGAGGTGCAGGGGTGGAGGTGTATGCAGAATCCTTCCCCAGAACCATTTGTCAAAGCAGCAGAATGTGTTTCTTACATTTGAGTTTGGTAGAATGGATTGACAGGGCTGTCGTGGGATTCTGTCATCACACTCAGGATAGGTTTATTGCCTTTGTCAATGAACACAATACAAAAACATAGGAACTTGTCCTGGTCACAGCAATAAGCTATCAGATGAAATAGAATTTTAAAAAAAAATGAATAAAAATAAAGATTAAAAATAGGCTTATGGTTTTGTATGGTGATGTCTAACTTCCTATAATATTTTCTTTTATTTGAATTGCCATTGTGAAGCAGTTTTAGACAGATTTAGATAGGTGGAATAGAATGACACTGTTTAAAGGGGCTATTTTAATATAATATACTTCTATGAGCATTTAATAATGCTATAATAGTGCTACCTGATTAGTTTACAAAAAGTTGTATTTTGCATTTGAGGTTTAAGTTGAATGTTTTCACCTACCTACTTTTTCCTCCGGCATTACTGTATTTGCTAATGACAAGTAGGGTTCAGAAATATTCTAGTCTATTTTCGTCTATTTTAAAAGCAGACACTATATGCTAATAACATACTAATAAAGTATGTTATCTAGTGTAAACCCGAAGGCAGGAGCTGTTATCGGAGTTTGGATTGACTGTGATTCAATACAAGGTTATTGTTGTAATAATAATATAGCAGTAGAAGCCATGTTGGTGGCACCAGTGATGATTTGTACTAGTGATATCAATCGTTACAGTTATTAAAGTAGTATGAAAGGTGGTAGTATAGTTGTAGTATAGTGACATCAGAGTGATAATAGTACTACCATAACAGTACACATATAACAGTAAAGATTTTGAGCGCTTCTTCCACTCCTTTTTTTTTTTTAGCTTAAAGCTGGGCGTACTCAGCGATTTTCAGACCATTTTGACACAAATTTGTTGCATGACAATTTCAAAATCCGGCTGAATTTTGGCTCCTTCATGTGTCTGTGGGTTATAAGCTGTGATTACGGCACACAATGAGAACACATGCTGATCGTACTGTCGCAGGGAATTCCGACATGTTTGATATTTGTTGTAAGTCATAGGGTCCGAGCGCTGCTGAAGTGAGGAGAGAGTGGCGTGAACACAGTTAAATACTTCGCTGGCGGCAGGAAACACAGCTCAGAGAGGTGGAAATAAACTGGGACAAAATGTTTGCCTCTGACACTTCTTCTGAACAAATCATCGCACACACAAAAGCCAGAAAGGTTTTGTGGCAAGCCCTCTGACTTTAAACAAAACAGTGCCAAAGTGAAGTGCCAACGTTTTGCAAATGGTTTGTTGTTTTTGGAGTTTAAATGCGCCGTATGAGGAGAAAGTGGGACCACATATCCTCTGGCTCATGGCGCTCGTACAGCAGTGGGCAGCGCTGAGTATGTGCACGCCTCCATTGAGAGCTCAGGCACAATGTGATAATGGAATACAGAATTTTGGAATATCTTAAACAGACAAAATCACACAGCGTAAGGCAAACTTAATATTTAGGATACACAACTCTCCCAAGAAAATGCTTGACATTTTTCCCACAGCGTTTCATTTTCTCAAACATACTGTAGGTTATAGATTACAAACGATTTTTCAATGCAAAAAACCAAACAACTCGACAATTTGGGGATGACAACTTGTCTGAAGCTGTCACTTAAATGAGACAGGAAAGAGGAGTGTCGCTTTTCCTGACCTGCTATTAACTGTTGGACACTTTCTCTGTTTGGTAAGCAGCAAGTAAATCTGAGTTTATTTAAGTCAATGACATTTTTTTTAGCATTTTTTTTTTTGGGTGGCAAAAGGTTAAAAGGAGTTCAACCCAAGAGTAACACATTTTGCTGTAATGAAATATTACTGACCAGGAGGAAATGATTGTGTGATTTTAGTTTTACAGTTATTGTGAGAAGAAACATCACAATTGATTATTGAAACCATAACCAAACAAACGTGAAATTCTGAATTAACTTGAATCAACAAATCAATTAATAGTGCAGGTCTAATCCATCTTTATGAAAATGAATTGTTAATGTTACCTTTAGGAATCATTTGGACAGAGGTCATTCTTCCACTCCTACATCAGGCTCTGTTTTAGGTCAGGCCCATTTTGAAAAGGCTTAGACTGTTTTTGGCTGAAGGTTCACTTACTGTAAACCGTTGAGTGTGTGGATATTGTGTTAATGTGGTTGTCCACTCTTGATATGTATGAGTCACGCCTGCTGAAAATCTATTCCTGTATAAAAAAAAATGAAATTAAACTTATTTTTGCTCCTAAAATACCCCTGATTATTATTACATTGTGAACTGAATATTCACAATTATTGATTCAATGAATAATCTGAACACCCACAGTCCTAAGTCATACAGCGAGACAAAGACAGGGACAGGGACAGTGTCTTAAGAGAAAAGGAGTGGAGTATGTAGTTGTCATGTCATTATTTTATCAGATTGTTTGCCAGTGTAAATGTACAAAGCACGGTCACAAACGGCTACATTATGCCAAGTTTAGAAAGCTGCTTTTCCTTTAAATTCAACATTTCAGGTGTATCATTGCCCACATTTCTCCTTTGCGATCTTTTTAGATTGGAGATATACATATTAGCTGAGTAATGCATGAAAGCAATGCCCCTTCTGTGGTATTAGAAGCTGCTGCGCACAGTTTTTCATTAAATTTTACGAGAGCTTGTCGCAGCCAGAACTCCACCTCATAATGTACAATCATTCAAATCTCTGGAGAGATTTATTTTATCTGAAAAATCACATGTAGTTTACTTTGCTGAATTGCTTGTAATATAACAGTTTAAAAACCTCACAGCACAGGAGCATTTGCATTTTATACACTTTATATAAGAATTACTGCTTTAGAACATGCAACGCAGAGCAATAGAACTCTTTAGTACAGACATATTTTATTTGCATTTGGCAATTGTGCATTGTAAAATTAAACGCTTGGCAGTTCCTGTTGGCTCTGGAATGACAGCCTGGATAGCAACGTTAAATTAAAAACTAGATGATTAATGATTTTGAATGTCTAATTTGCACCTTAAGGCCTAATAACATTTGACTTTATGAATAAATACATATTAGAAGTAGTCTGTATTCCCATCATTTCTCACAAAGGCACCATACTGTAGCCTAACCCATTTGTTTAACAGCACAAGCTTTTGTACAGTTTCTAAGACATTTACTTTATTTCTGTTTGGAAAATCTAGTAGACCTATTGGGGATTGAAAAACATACAGTAAGTCCTTGAAGAGACATAATTTAAATGAATAAAAAGTGAATATATGGGCTCATAAGAGTCCAGTGGAGCATTTGTGTGCGTCAGTGTGCCGTTCACAGAGGGATGCTGCGCTGGATAAGAACTATTTGAAAAGGAAACCTACTCCAGCAGTGTTAATCTCCTCTGTATCTGTATTCTGCTGTCATGCTCCCGCTCTCATCCTTTCCTCTCATTACCTCTGTTAATCTGTTTCTGCTCCTCCCCAACTGCTTTTTTTTCTCCCCGCCAGCCCAGACGTTTGTATTTCCATTTCACACATACTGAGTCTTATCTTTTTTCACTTTAAATGGCTTTTCGTCTCATTATTGGGACAAAACTCTTCCAACTTGTGAAAGGGTCAACAGTTAACAACAGCTGACCCGTGCTTCTACGTGGCTCACTTCTGACTCGAATTGAATAGACGTGTGATAGCCGTTGTGTTACCTGCTGCAAGAGTTTAAAGCATGTGACCTTTGACATTAGGGTATGGATTGTGTAGTAGCAAAGTCCCCACATTCTTGGTGTCCTATAAGTAGCATTGTTTGAATAGTTTTGCCAGTTTATTATAGTGTACAGGGGCGATGTAGACAATAAAGATTCTCTCTCGATGTATTATGACAGTCTGTCAGAACTGGGCTAAAACATGCCTGTAAATGTCATGGTTGCGGTTCAAGAATAGCACAAGGAGATAATGGACTGTAAAATCAACCGCTAAAGTGCTGAAACATCACCTCATACTCAGTAACAGTAACACTACTATTTGTTTTAGTTTAATTTTCTCTTTTTGCAGACTTTTGAAATGTTTGTATTAGGGATAGAACACGATCTCGTGCTACAAGATGGAAAATGATCTCATGATATATTTAGTTTTCCTTTGTGTTTACATTTGGCTCAGTCCAAATACTGTTGAGTTACACTTCTTGAGAAGCCGTAGTTGTAAAAAACAGTGCTGTAATGACAACATGAGTATAAATATACATAAATAAATCAAATTAGGAGGCCAGAGTTGAGAACTGAATGGCACAAAATCTAATTTTGCCTCGTTCGTGTGGACCCAATCCCATATCGTGTCTCATCTTGTGGGAACGGTGCCTCTTTGTCATATAATATACCAGATATTCTAATTTTATACCCCAAAACAACGATTGCAATAGTGTCCATTTTAAAATACATTTCCCACCTCCTCTCAGATATATATAAAACCTATATTCTGGGCCTAAATAAGCAGAACATTCCTGATATCTGATTTCCCACATATTCTGGCCTACAACAACATCACACACCGAGCTTTTATTAGCGCAGTGGCCTGGAGCACCCCTCACAGCCAGCAGCCAATAACTATGTCTAGCTCTTTTTACATTCAGGTCCTCCCTTGAAACCTCTCCTCTAAACGTCTTTCTGTCCTGAGAGGGGCCACCGTTTCTCCATCCATCTGTGGATGTGCAGCCTCAGCAGGAGCAGCACAGACTCACACAACCCCCCTTTAAACAGGCTTTGTCAGCAGCCAGACATGACACCATCACATCAGGCCAAACACACACAAGGGCGATGGATGGAAATGGCCATATGCCTCTCACTGGTCAGCCTCTTCCTCCTCTTTACATTATTTTACAAATTTAACATGGATAGATGATAGAAACAGTTCAATTGTGAAAAGATTGATTTATTTTTGTCAATTCTACAGGTGATATCAGTGTGAAGAAGAATATTTGTTCTACTGAAAAAATGATTTATGTTCCACTGGTCGAAAACCCCTTTAAAGTATTTTTTTTTTGATACTATACAAACATAATGCTAAACTCTGTCACTTAGACCATATAGAAACTGTCACAATAAGCTGCACATAAAGAAAAAAACGCTCATTAAAATAAGTGTTGCATTGTTATTTCTTGCATATGACAGGTTATAATGATTTTCCATTTTTTTGGAACTCATTCCTTTCAAAATTTGGCACCATTTCATTCAAAATCAAATTTTTTCTGCCTCTTTTAACACTAATTCAATCAAATACAGATGTTCTCATAAAATGTTATTCGTCAAATACAAATGTGTATGTCATTTAAGTGCTTTTGGCCCAGTGTACAACATGGGAGGAATCAGGAAGTCAAATTATAAACCTTAAAGGTTGTAATACTGGAAGAATCTTGAATATAATGCTCTTAATTAATTGTATTTTAGTCAAATGAGTGGTCCAAACAGTCATAGGCACTTTAAGCGTAACACTTTTCTTACTTTGTTCTATAGTCACGTAGTTGAGTGTGTCATTTTGGGATGGCGTTTCATGTGGTTTCACTTGAGTGTGATTTTGTCTGAGGCCAGAGGCTGTGAATGTTTTGAGCAGAGGTAATATCTGCATCTGGCCCAGTGTGCGGCTACGTCCCATCGCTATTGTAGCTCCTTCTGCTTCTGCTGTTGTGTCAAGTATATCTCATCAGTTATACTTCCACTGCTGCCTGCTCTTTCACGCTGCAACAACTCCAGTGGCTTTAAAGGGGAAATATTATAAAAAATCTACTTCAATGAGATTGTAACAACAGTGTTTCCTCCTCATGGTTTACTCAGTTGAATTTGGATTGATTCATGCATATTTAAGTAATCCTGTCATGTCCTGCAACTGACGCCTTAGAACATTGAAGAAAAAAAAATAAAAGAAAAAAGATGCCAAATGATACATGGGGTGAAAAAAACAAAAAAACACTTAAATGACAATCTGCTGCCTGAAATGTCACTATGAAGAGGCGGATCAATTCTGCAGTTTTGAACCGAGAGTCAATGGACCTGTTTCTGCTATTAAGCCATTTTAGATCAATATTGCCGTTTACAATGAACAAAATGTAAAAGAATGATCTGTTCTAGTTAAATACATGTCTAAAATGAGATAAGATGCTTTTAAGATTGAATATGTAATAATTATAACATTTATAAATGATATAATTTGAACTGAGCACATTTGTTTTTGTTGCTTTATCATCAAATATGATCATCAAAGTGGCTTACTTGAAACGCATTTAACCTTGAACAAGCAGATATCCATGTTTCTACTTTTATAGTTTGTAATTTTGATCCCTCTTTGGGCAATTTGTATTCATTTTATTTGTCTCCAAGACGTGTGCTCAATTATGCCAATAATATTGCTCAACTTTTGATCAGCAACTTCAGAGCTGTCTTTAAACTAACCAGCATATTGTGTTTTCTTTACATGTTTGTCTTCTGCACTGGCCTAGCAACCCAACCATATACAGTAATCAGGCCTGCACCAGTGAGACGCAGGTATAAATTGGATGGAAGACAAACAGGGAACATTAATTCACTTCAGGCCGACCATTCGTCTGATCGCCAACTTTCATTGTCGTTTGGCACCACCGTAACTCTTTTTATTTCTTCATGTTCACGCCTTTCCTCCACTATCTGTCACCGACCCGCTCATCTCCATCTGATCTCTGAAGTTTGGTTCCACTGCAGGCTGAATTTTGAGAGAAACATCACTCTTTTTCAAAAAATTTTAAACCCGCACACACTTTCTCATCTAAAGGCAGCTTGGTATTCGCTTGGAGTGGGCTGTAATCAGGTCAGGCTGGCTTTAGAGGGTGGTTAATGCTATTGAAGCAGCAACAGGCAGAAAGTTACACAGAGAGAAGTCGTGCTTTGTGAATGTGTTTGGTCTGTGCACCGTAGCGGGAGTCTCGGCACAGCGGCTGTCAAATCAAAATGAAACAAAAGGAACAAATTAAAGAAAGACCGTTGTTTATGACGTGTTTGAGTTTTAATTTTCACTTTACAGTACACTTTCATCTTCTTTTGTTGTGAAATCTATTGTTTCCAGTGTGTCGGTTTGTCTGCTTGCGTGTGAAAGTACTGAATGTGGACATTTGTGTTGTTTATGGGGATGAATATTTGACAATACTGCAAGAGAATGACTCTGTAAGGTTCTTTTTGAAAACGTCTGTAATTGTATTGCAAAGATAATGATGTGTATTGAGTAGATATGAAGTCAAGGCTATCCAAAAACCCTTGAGTTATAAAATAGCTTGCATATTGCTGTGGAAAGCTAGAAATGAAATGAAAAATGTAGTTACTTCACGAGCGCTCACTCACAAGCGTATAAATGCAAATAATTCTCTCTCAGATTGGCTACAAGGAAAATAAAAAGTAGCTTGTTAAATCCTGACAACAGAAACTCAAATGTAGTTTCACCTGATAAATAAATATTTAACGAGAGAAAAACTAATTTCATTTGAGTCCCATTATGTGTGATTTGTAATTAGTTTATGCCCAAAATGCAGTTGGCAAATGAGCTGTGTTCCCCGGGGAGCAGCAGCCTCGCCTCAGACTTCACTTCAGACGGCGGGTGCAGTTGTTTTATTTTCCCCGGCAGTTGTAAACACATAGACATGAATTTACTCATCAACCCCATCATTCACTACTTTAATTAGAAAATAATCAAAGCTGGATAAGAACTTCATTAAATCGTGAGCTGGAAAGCCATCAGCGACAAACACAGGATATTATCAAAAGAACTTGTGTAGTTCACCTTTGTTTTTGTGTCCTATCTTCTGTGACACGTGGGATTGGATTATAAGAGAGGGAAAGACTTTTTAATTTAGTTGTCTTTTCACTAAACTATTTTTACCTTAAGTCAAGATTTAGTCGAATAATTATTTTTCGTTTTAGTCCATGAAAATGTCAGCAAAACATAGTATACATTGTTTTTCTCAACCTGAAAGTAGACATGCGTTCGCACATCCGGGAACTTGTGCAGTGGCAACCGAGTCGGCCATTTTGAAAGGGGCACAACAGCACGTATACTACATATGAAATCCAGGAAATATAAGGCCAAAATGCCATAAACCTGCGTTCTGTGAGGACATTGCTCTGTTGACTGACCAAGAAATTATAGCTTTGTCGTGTACCGTAGTTTGCCGTTATCGTCTAAAGAATCAAAGTATTCGTAGCTCATTATGCCGTAGAAAAGGATGCAGTTGTGTTGGCTTTTATATATCGCGTGCCCCTTTTAAAATGGCCGCTATGGGGAAGTCCCGGCTGTATGACGTCACCGCGAACGCATGTATATTTTTATTTGACTAACTTTGATGAATTGTATTGCTCTGATTGGTCTTGTATAAGGTCAGATTTTGGGCTCAGAGACTGAAAAGAGGAACTTGAATCTTCTTAATCAGCAACAAATATGACATTGACAAAAACAATTACAACATATTTTTTTAATGTCTTTTAAATGTTATATAGACATCGTCTCTTTGCATCGTATACATGCCCTTACAATCTTTGCTGCTCGGCTTTGAAATGAACACTCTTTTATCCGTCTGGTCTTTCGTTTGTTCGTCTTTGTCCTACAAACCCACACATTGACATTAACCATAACTCTAAAGTTAGCGCTGATAATTAAAAGAAGAAGTCTATAGATTCTTGTCTTTACTGTGTGTTCTCTGGGCATCATGAGGATTTGTACTACTGGCATTACAGTCGGACATAAAACTCATGGACATATGTCGGTGTAATCCCTCATTCGTCCAGGCGTGTTCCATAGTAGAAAAAGCTTCAGTCCGAAATGCCCTCTCAGCCTGTGGTTACCCCGCTTGGGCCCTCAACAGAGTGAAGAGAACCAAAAAGCAGGACAAAAGGGAAACTGAACAGAGAAGGAAGGGTGTTTCTATCCCTTATGTGTCTGGCCTGTCGGAAAAACTGCAGAGATTTTTTAGACAACACGAAGTCCCTGTTTATTTTAAACCAGGAAACACTTTAAGACAAAAACTGGTTCACCCTAAGGACAGGTTGCCGACTCAAAAACAGAGCAATGTAGTTTATTCGATCCAATGCAGTGAAGAAAGTTGTAAAGAACGTTACATAGGTGAGACAAAACAGCCTCTACACAAGAGGCTTTATCAGCACAGAAGAAATACAAGTTCAGGACCTCAGAGTGCCGTGCATCTCCATCTTGAAGCCTCTAATCACTCGTTTGAAGACGGTGAGGTGAAGGTTTTAAGCAGGGAGAAAAGATGGTTTGAAAGAGGAGTCAAGGAAGCTATTTTTGTTAAAAAAGAAAGACCTTCTTTAAACAGAAATGGAGGGCTAAGGTTTAATCTTCCTGTTATTTATAATGGGTTACTGAACCCCTGGAAAGGTAGAGGACCAGTACCAGGACATTTAGATGCTAATCAGGTACTCAGGGTGGTTGAGCCAGGGTCTCACAAAGACAAAGAGGATTCTAATAGCCCATTGAAATTCTGAATAGGCTAGCTCGGTAGATACAAGGGGGGAGTTTCTGTTGAAACAAACAACTCTTTCTACTTCAGGAAGGTTCCTCCCAATGGGCGGGTCTTACCACAGAACAGTATTAATATCGGAGTTCTCGATCTAAATTCTTTTATTGACAATGACTCTTGGATGAGAGTCGAAACGTCTATTTTTTCTAACTGAGTCCAGATGACTACAACTGAAGCTTTTTCTACTATAAAACTCATGGAATTTTTTTCTTGGAATGGAGTCGAGTGTTAAAGTGCAGTACGAGTAGGAGGAGGGCACGGTAGAAAGACATCATTAGAAAAGCGCTAATTAACAGAAACCGCACTGTTTAGCAGCACTTTGTCTCCATGCCATATCGATCCCTCAACGCCATTACAGAGCGGATGTTTTCCGCTGTGGCTTCTTCTTCTTTCATTCTAAAGAATTGCTTTTCTGGCGTTTTACTTACTTTACGAAACAGAAAAAAAAAACAGAAAAGAAAAGAAAAGAGAGCAACAAAATTACCCCACCAAGCCTATTCCTTTGGGTTTCAATTGCGTCATTAAATATGAGGCGTAAAGGTGCTGGTTGCAAAGAGAGAGCGATCGGAGAATCTGTTTCAACAAGCATATCACAGCAGAAGTAAAAGCGCTTTACTAGATTGCGTGCTTTGGGGAAAACGGAGTGAGAGAGTGATGAATGGGTGCCCGGACATCAAATGGTGTAGCTGCAGACGGTGATGGACAGATAGAACCAGCGGTTAGATGGTGACTGGATACAGAGGCACAGTAATAATAGAGAAGTGAGCAGGCCAGATTGAAGAATGCCCGTAATATCCCTTTATTGTTATGGCGCGTATCGCAGGGCTCTCGGTCGGGCGTTGTGATTCTTCAAAAGGCTTTAACTGGATTAAAGCTGTATCAGAGGTGGCCATCAGGAGGGTCATAGAGCTGCCACGCTGTGTTGAGACCAGTCTGACAAACACGCCGTCTGTCATGGCGCTCCTTACACACCTGTAATACTCCCCGAGGCAAGTCCAGAGTGTTTAGAATTATAGAAGCCTTCTTGTTCTTTATGTTTATTACTGGTTTAGTCCTGGAAATGTTGGGATTATTCAAGATTTAGTCTCAATCTGAAAAAATCAATACCCAGATATTTAAGATATTAAAGGCGTAATGGACGATTTTTTGGGCCCAAATCTGAGTCTTATTTCCTCGTGGCGTGGACTGCCTATTAGTCCTGCCACGTGTCAATCATAAAACGCACCTACCGCTATCCTGCAGCCGCGTGCGGATCGTCCCCATGAGAGCAGCACGTTTCCGCGTGCCTAAGCGCATGGATCTATCATAATATAGTTCCCTCAGTGTACGGGGCAAAATGAAGACGGAGAAAGACAGTTCGAGCTGACAGAAATCTACGGGAGACGAGAGATGCGATGCGATCCGTCGCGCTAATAAACAAACGCACGTGTGTGTTGTATCAGTTGCGCACGATTTGAGTTTTCAAATCGCCAAAAAATCATCCATATTGCCTTTAACAAATCCAGATACTCACTTGATCAAGTATCGATACTGGGGGGAGAAAATGTAGAAATAGGACAAAGGACCTGGCGAGACTCTTTTTAGAATGGTCTTGAACTATACTTTAACCAGTAAGAACACGTGGTATTAGAAAAACTACCATTGTGTTTTTAATTACCATTGTGGTATAAAAATTTGAGTATTGAGTTTCTGTCTTAGTATCAAAATAGAATGTTAGTATCACGACAAGACTTCATCTTAACTCAGCATGTTACAGGGCCCTATGAAATCTATTTTTTGGTCATATTTGTCATGAACTGTAGGAGTAACACAGAAAGCACAGCAGAAATGATGCGTTTGGGAAGTTCCCTCCAGTCCAGTGAGACACGGGCTGTTGTTACAGGCTTAGTGAAGGTGAACGGTGCGCGCCACGTTCCCCTGCACTCTGCTGAAGTGGTACAAGCCGACTTTGATCAATGTGGATCGATGCGGATGAGTGTGCTGCCGGAAGGTGCTACGTGAGCAGGGAGGGGGTGACGGCCCTCTGCACTGTCACGCAGCGTGTCTGTGTGCGAGCGCCCGATTGAATTAAGACACCGGGCCGTCCTTTTGTCTGCTATTTATCTCACAAACAAAACACGTCCCACAAGTGAGTCTGTTGGCTTCTTCCCCACAGTTTATTCAGTGCACGCTCAGGATGGCGTCTGCTGCTTTTGTCACTTATTTCAAGCATTAACATTTCACATTACAAAGCTCATGATCAAGTAAGGCTTATGTTTCAGTCTGTCTTTTTATGTTCAGGAAATGTGTTTTTAGTTAGACAAAATGAATGAAATAAGAAACTAAGACAATATGAAAGGAAACAAACAATATTCACAAATAATATATATTGTTGCTGTATCGCACAGTCCAAATTCAATGGTTTTGTGTTGCTTACTTATGTTACAACTGTGAACTACTGCTTAACTTTATACTTTTCTATCTCTTCTTAGACTGATTTATCTACATTATACATAGAGGACAGAAGCCATACAGGAGAGCCCATATTTTAATCTTCTCTTGACAGAAACATTTTGAGTTTTGCAGCGTTTTGTACGTCTTGCACCTAATAGAAAATCTTCCCATAATTCTATTTGCTGTAATCTTCTTGGATTCAGTCACAGACACAGTGCAGTGTGCCTGGAGCATGTCTCTTCATCATTGTGCATGTGCTGGTGGTGGGTATCCTCTCTGTATGAAGTAATGAATGCTAATCCTCTCTTATCTGCTTTAACCTCGAGGCAATGACACGATCGGTCGCAGCCAGCGCCAAACACCCAGCGCAGAAAGAAAAGAGGACGACTACGCGCTCTGATTTGGGATAATGTGCAGACTCATTCCCAATCCGAGCACTTCGGGGGTGTAGCTACATGGGTTCAATTGTTCAACATCCCCAAATGAATCAAGGGTAATTAACGGAGCAATATATATATATATATATATATATATATATATATATATATATATATATATATATATATATATATATATATATATATATATATATATGTGTGTACCTTTTGCAGCAGAGGGCCTGGAATGTTCCAAACTACATTTCTTGTTTATTATAAGCCTACATTTAACCAGATAAAACCTATTTAGAGCAAAAACCTCTTTTTCAAGGGTGACCTGGGGCAAAGGGAAAAAGTAGCAGCAAAAATCATTAAAAAGCATTTACACATTTAAACGACATTTAAGAAAAACAGAACTACCCTGAACATTTTTGTGTTTGTATCTGAGCTTGGACAAAAAAACGTGTAATATTGTAAATATTACACAAAGGAGGAACTCATGAAACTGCGGAGAACAGTCGTCTTACCCGGAGATCGTCACGTTATCCCGTCGCAATACTGACCTAACCTAATACTGATGTGCAATTCTGTCATATGTGCAATTGTTGTTGGAATTCATGTGCAATTACTGTGAAATTCATGTGCAGTCTATGTGCTGTCGTGACACATATTCATGTGCAATTACCGTCGGGATCACATGCAATGGTATTTATTTATTTATTTGTCTATGGGAGTTTTTATTTATTTATAGGAGATCTTCTACTGAAAGTGTTTTTCAGACTTCCTATAAGTGATCTGTTCTTCTGTATCTACCTCTGTATCTACCTGCGTTGCACCAATGAAATTTCCCCATGTGGGACAATAAAGGAATATCTTATCTTATCTTATCTTATCTTAAATAAGGCTTCTTAGTGTCTTTTCTTTCTGTGGAAACTTCACAAAAACTCTAACATTGCAGCCAAAAAGAGCAATAATGTGATCGGCTCAGCTAAAAAAACTGAACTGTGACACTGCTGTTCTGGAGGCTCTATACAGATGTAGACCTTTAAACTGAACCCATCAAATCATAAATGACCGCTCTGAGCAGAGTCTGAGCCGTGTTTGAGCTTCTTTCCTCCAGAAGAGTTGATCGTTCCATTAAATGTAAGATATCACGCTTTTTTTATACTTTAGGTGTTTTGTAACTGTTATTTTTATGTATTACTGTGCACTCTGAGCTTTTCAGCGCACACAACTGACACTGCCGCGCACACAACTGACACTGCCGCGCACACAACTGACACTGCCGCGCACACAACTGACACTGCCGCGCACACAACTGACACTGCCGCACACAACTGGCACTGCCGCGCACACAACTGACACTGCCGCGCACACAACTGACACTGCCGCGCACACAACTGACACTGCCGCGCACACAACTGACACTGCCGCGCACACAACTGACACTGCCGCGCACACAACTGACACTGCCGCACACAACTGGCACTGCCGCGCACACAACTGACACTGCCGCGCACACAACTGACACTGCCGCGCACACAACTGGCACTGCCGCGCATACAACTGACACTGCCGCGCACACAACTGGCACTGCCGCGCATACAACTGACACTGCCGACACTGCCGCGCACACAACTGACACTGCCGAGCACACAACTGAAACTGCCGCGCACACAACTGGCACTGCCGCGCACACAACTGACACTGCCACGCACACAACTGACACTGCCGCACACAACTGACACTGCCGCGCACACAACTGACACTGCCGCGCACACAACTGACACTGCCGCGCACACAACTGGCACTGCCGCGCATACAACTGACACTGCCGACACTGCCGCGCACACAACTGGCACTGCCGCGCACACAACTGACACTGCCGCGCACACAACTGACACTGCCGCGCACACAACTGGCACTGCCGCACACACAACTGACACTGCCGCGCACACAACTGGCACTGCCGCGCACACAACTGACACTGCCGCGCACACAACTGACACTGCCGCGCACACAACTGGCACTGCCGCACACACAACTGACACTGCCGCGCACACAACTGACACTGCCGCGCACACAACTGACACTGCCGCGCACACAACTGACACTGCCGCGCACACAACTGACACTGCCGCACACAACTGGCACTGCCGCGCACACAACTGACACTGCCGCGCACACAACTGACACTGCCGCGCACACAACTGGCACTGCCGCGCATACAACTGACACTGCCGCGCACACAACTGGCACTGCCGCGCATACAACTGACACTGCCGACACTGCCGCGCACACAACTGACACTGCCGAGCACACAACTGAAACTGCCGCGCACACAACTGGCACTGCCGCGCACACAACTGACACTGCCACGCACACAACTGACACTGCCGCACACAACTGACACTGCCGCGCACACAACTGACACTGCCGCGCACACAACTGACACTGCCGCGCACACAACTGGCACTGCCGCGCATACAACTGACACTGCCGACACTGCCGCGCACACAACTGGCACTGCCGCGCACACAACTGACACTGCCGCGCACACAACTGACACTGCCGCGCACACAACTGGCACTGCCGCACACACAACTGACACTGCCGCGCACACAACTGGCACTGCCGCGCACACAACTGACACTGCCGCGCACACAACTGACACTGCCGCGCACACAACTGGCACTGCCGCACACACAACTGACACTGCCGCGCTGAGAGTTGTCAACAGTAAACATCTGTTGTCGCTTCCGAAGGACATGTCACACTATAAAGTTCCTCATCAACAGTAACTGAATTTACTTTGTATAAAGTTGTCAATTTGGACCGTGCAGAAAATCAGTTGTTTGATTTGTTCCTTAGACCTTCTTTTCAGCATTGAGCAAAACAACATCAAATAATAAGTAGCAGATGGTTCTGTCAGATTGAAGTCAGGTAAAGTCAGATTGGACATGGCATTAATCTGATTTTAAGAAGGCTGTTGCTTTGTACACTCATGTTGTTACTCACCTGCTCTAACTTTGAGAGAACATAATGCTGTTTATGGATGTAAAAAAACTATTTATTTTCAAAAGACCTTCTCACTGAGACATCAGACTACTTTAATCACAACCATGATGAATGTCAAAGATAATGTAGGATCACAACACATGCATACAAATATATTTAAGTTGAGAAATTTAGAGTTTAAGCAGACCAATCGTGACCAAAAGGTTTGCAAATTAAATACTAGGACACAATAATTACTATGTCGACTTATTGTTCAATAGATGTAGATCGTATGCACATTTCTTTGCTATAGTGGGGAGTTTGGATTAACTTTTTTATAATACGATATTTGAGCACTGTTGATGGCTGATTATAGTTTAATTCTGTTATTTATTTTTTACAGCTCATTCCTCTTGGCAATAGTGTACAAAATGTATACTGGGATTATCTTGCTATAGAGTCTTCCGTCTGTGGTACAAAGTCATTTCAACATTATAATTTACTGTGATGTTTTATGTGAACAATCATGCTTCAAAATTGTCACCGTGGTCATACGTTTTTGATTATTCCATATGATATTTTCCCTGTCTTTGCGTCCTGACAGAGTTGACTAACTTCAGAATATAACTGCTCTTGCATCAGCTCTAGACAGATAAAGAATAGAGGTCTGTCTCTTGCAGATGACGGCTCATATATTCTGTTGAACGATGTCTGTGGAATTAGGCCTAAACACGTCTGAATCCTGTCTGCCTGCTCTTCCATTAAAGACGTTTTAATGGGGCCTCCCTCCCAGCTCGCTAAACGGAGATAAAACTGAATTAGACTGGAGATTGTGACTAGGGCACACTTTTGGGCTTAATGTGGAGGAAAGATGAAGACAGACAATCGGCAGGACAGATACAGGAGGAGAGGGTTAATTGAAAGAGGAATAAAGGGCCGCGTCTCGGGGGCCCCTGAGTGCTGTGTGAGTGTGAGTGTTGGTTAATGTGTGTTTGTGTCTGAGGGGAGACGGTGTTGTAGGTTTAATGAGAACAAAGCTAATTAGAGGCTCTTACAGGACTCCAGACGACGCTGGCGACCTGCAAACGCCAGACAAGGACTATCTTATTCGATGACGGCTAATTATTGATAACTGTACGAATTCATTTTCATTTTCAGATTTACTTTTCCCACTTACTGTGCGACGTTGAAAGCAATTGACTGATCTCTATCTATAGTATCTAGTGACACAAAGAGGCATTCATGAAAAGTGCAGACAGGTTTTTACCTTTGTAATGCTCAACTCGACATAGTTTTTCATACATCACCATTTCGTTGCAGGGCAGGACTTATATTAATGATTCATAATCCTGACCTGACCCTAATTGTGAAATAATATATCATCCAAAATATACATTTACCATAAAAACTCAGAAAATATTTACTGATTTAAAAAGAAATATCCACAAATATTGAACCATATCATTATTTGTAAGGGATTGAGTCCACAAACCTGCTCTAATTAATCTCATGTCATAAAGTCCTGGAGATAAATAATGGCACCACTTTTTGAGGCTATTCTAAAAAACATATTGATCTGATGAAGACGTGGACATTTGTGCCAGTTTCATGTGGAGAGTTGTGATGTGACGTGAACACAACCGCTTGCACTTCAGAATAAAATACGCAGGAATTTATCTGGAAATGGTAAATAGTGAGTGCTCTGGGTAACCAACTCATAACGGGAATGATGTGACGTCCTGTACAAATACAATGTAGTCGTATCACAAACAGGGAACAGCTGAGTGGAGTGCTGTCATTATCCCTGAGGGCTAATGATTTTGCCCCATCATTATCATCCTGTGTTAACGATTATGTACCCCCACCCAAAACATGTGAAGCGTTGCCTGGCTGAGTGGTGTTTTTGGGGGCAGTAATTGGCGTTCTGTCTAATTGAGCACTGTGGCTAAAAGCTTTCCACGGACTCATTCATGGCGAGGAGTGGTTATGCCGTTCCAAGCAATGTTTTTTTGTGAACATTTCTGATGATTCATTCAAATTCTCGTTTTTAAACTGCTGCTGCTGTTGAGTCTGTCAATCTTTAGCTCAATCTTGTGTCCACAACTCTGTCTTTGCCTTTGTCTCCACGGCTTATCCCTGTGCCCACACTCAAATGAGATTTTAAGGTCATTAACTGATCCAGGCTATTATACAAACGCACCAGTGGTGCTCTAGATTCAGTAGTTGATTGGAAAGACTTAATTGGACTGATGTCGTCCTGCAGCACTAGCTTCGTCTGGAGGTTCCTGTAGTGTTATGTAGCTCAGGATTTTTCAGGGTTTGTCAGATTAAACATGACCTACCTGTGTCCCCAGAGATATGAAGTAAACATGTTGAAAATATATAGCGTTTACTGGTATTAATTGTACTGCTAAGTTATTCTTAATTACAAAAATGGTGGACATGATAAGCAGGTTGTCTATGTTATAATTTGGTGTTTTAGTTCTCAAGATGACAATCCAATCAGAAGAATGAGCCTCACACGAGTCCCTCATATTTGTGGTGCTAGTTTCACAGCTGAAATCCAGTTGGTTTAAACCTGTGTCTCTCTCTGAGCTGGTTACAAGCTAAAGCCCAGAACCTGCACCAGTCATGAATCAGTATTAGTGCAGCCTCGGTTCTGAGACATGTCCTGTCCATATACTGAGAATGTGCCCTCTATCTGCAGGTCAAGGCTCAAGGGTCAACACAGGGTCAGTTGTGATTGTAATGAAGTTCCTTAATTAATCCAGTGAGACCAAAGGGTACCCAGACTTCTTTTAAAGCTAGTTAAGGACTCATTTAGTCCTGGTTTATGTCCTGTGTTTAGGTTTTGTGTTCTACTGAAAATCATCTGCTCTTCTCTTAATTTTAGAGTCCCAAAGGTCAAAGACTGAAAAATGAAATCTTTGTTGTTTTGCAAGAGGTTTGCATCTGGAGGACATTACCCATGACAAAAGTTAAACTAATTTGTAAGGATTTGTTAGTGGCCGGCTTGGCTGCTCTCTGTGTCCAAACAGACCAGTCTTTGTGCTATGAATGATGTCATGACTTCTCTGACTTTCTAGCAGGAACGTTTGGTTAAAGGCGCATAATACTTAAGACTGTGTATTTTGGTCTTGGCAGAAACGCGGCTGTACTTGTTCATTCTCCTCACAGGCATTGTGCACCCTGCTTTTGCTGATTGATGCTTGTCGCAAGGGAGAGCCGTATCATTGAAGGTGAACTAAGAATGCACAGAGGTGGGTAGTGTCCGGACCAAAGCGCGATAGTTGCTACTCTAAGAATCCATGGACTCTGAAAAGGAGGAGAAAAGATTACATGAGGTTAAGCTGAAATGAATCATTCTGGACAGCAAGATTAAAAGATTGTTTCAAATCAATGTGTGATTAACAGAAGTGAGCACGTACAACCCGGGTTGAATGTAAAGCACTGCTCCGCTCCGAGCCTCAGAGGATGACAATATCTGCCAGCAAAGACACTGTTCAATTCTTATGCACACTGATTTGATTAATATTAATAGCAAAAGCACATTCCACATCTGTCTGGCTTGCTCACACTTACCGTCTACATTTCTCTCCTTTTGTTTTGTCTGAGGCATGAATCCGTGAGTGGAATTCTCACCAACTAACAAGCCAAAAAAGAGCAGTCTGAAATTCACAATAAACAGAAATTGTGTGGTAGCAGTTCTACTTCCTCAGACTGTTGTACTTTTATGTATTTCTGTAGTGTAAATAAATCATAAAACACTGCAAACCGATGGTTGCACAGAAGGCAAGAGACGCTGAAGAGGAATATTATTTTGTGTTTCCAAACTGAAAACCTATAAAGATTTGAGACATTTTTAGATTCACCCTGTAGCCTTCAAACAAAGCAAAAAAAATGTAAGTTACAATTAATAAAACAAAACACAAGGACAAGACCAAGCCAAAAATTAAATAACCCTTAACGTCAAGTTTAAAAAAGCAAATAGCATTAATTGAAAAGAGGAAAAAGACCTAAATTAAATAATGATAATATTATGTATAACTCTGGTTACAACAATCGGGTACATGTTTGACCTATGAACAAATCCAAACAACTGGGGTTTATATGCTGATCATATGAATTTGACAATAGTCCCATTTAGAGCTCTTCAGAATAGACAATGGAGCACTCAGCACTGCATAAATGTTCACATCTGCATCCGCTTTGCAAAGGAATGTATGATCCGAGTCTATAATCCTTTATCTGTGAAGACCGTTTGTTTCCGTTAATACGGGAGACTTCCAGTGTTTCAGTTGTTCTTGGAGAATGACAGGTTCATGTGGAGTTGAACCGTGATCCCAGCCACAGCACAACTGCAGCTGATCATGTGGCTATGGTCCAGACCACAGCAGGGACAGAGGCCGGCCTTTGGAAGAGCAACGCACTCATGGCGCTTCAGACTTACCTTCATTTCATATTTATTTCACTTTCTTCCTACTAGAAGGAAGAACGTGAAATAAGTCGTTTTTTGTGTGTGCAATACAACTTGTTTTATCCATAAAGTGCAATAAACATTAAGAATATACATATGCTGATCGTGATTTCCTATATTTTAGCTCATATTTTAAACGATTTGCAACATTTCTTAAAGGTTATTTGACTTTTATAGACAAAACATGTGTACTTTGATACTGGTA